>NC_086318.1:283100495-283112995 GCF_036172605.1 Pelobates fuscus | reverse complement strand
TTTAAATTTCTGCATGCCTACAGGTCTACTGCACACTCTGATTGGCCTGCTTTGACTGCGCCATAAGGATTGGTCTGCTTTGTATGTGCCATTATCACTGTATGCCTGGCCTGTCGGCTCAGCGTACACACTTGGGCCCTGCAGCGCTACCATACTTGCCTCTGCCATTATATGGGGTGCTACGGCAATGCGTCAGGGCCTGACATTATTAGCGTCACCTGCCAGGCGCCGCCGCTTGTCAGGCGCAGGGGAGGAGACCTCAATACCCCCCACCCCCACCCATGGCCATCCTGGATGAATGGCGGGTGGACCAGTCCCCCTCGGAGGAGGAAATTGAGTGGGATGAGGACTATGGGGATGACCCTAAGTGTCATCATGAGGCTGAGGACGCCTCCACGCCAGGGGCGATGGCTACGGCCGTGGAAGAAGACACTGTCCTGGACACCATGGGCGAACCCCTGTTCGACCCTCGGTCCATTCAACACCCCAGGTTCTCCGACTGGTCCCTTCCGGACCATTTGGCACACTTCGTGCATTACTGGGTCTCCCGGCCTCTGGATTGGGAAGTTCGCAGAAAACTTCGGCTGGAATGCCCCAGGCCTGTACTGCCAGAGGAGGACGACACGACCCAGGATTCAATTCCCTGATTTCCACGTGCATGGCCCGTACTGGACGTGATCCCAAGAAAGGGGCAGGACAAACTGCTGGACATGCTGGGTCCCCTATGCAGGATGCTAAGGCTGGCGGACGAATCCTACACGGAAGGGGCTATCTCCATGAAGAGGGTTTTTCGCTCACAGACTTCACTGGTTCTTGGCAGGGCTGGACAACAACGGGTCGTGTCTCCATCCGCTTCTGGTCGCCGAGGATCCCGTGGACCATCGTTCTTCCCCTCCTACCATTCCCGGCCCTCCTACTCCAAGAGGTCGGACAGAGGTAGAGGAAATCGAGCCAGAGGACGTGCAAGATCATCTTCAGGTGAGAGCAACTCCTTCCCCTTCCTTTGTTTCCCCTGTTGCAGGCGGGCAGACGGTTTAACTGCAGGGACAGATGGCGGGAGGTGTCCTCAGACGCATGGGTTCTTCGGACGGTTCGGGATAGGTCATAGACTTTCATTCCCCTCCGAATCAGGTTCGGCCTCCAAGTTCCCGTTTCCTCACGGGTGCAAGTAATCCTGATAGATACAGGGTGCAGTCCATTGGTCTCCGGACACGCAGGGTTTTTTCAGCTTTATTTTCTGGTAAGGAAAAAGTCCGGAGAGTTCCGCCCGGTAGTTAAATCTGCGGAACCTGAACGAGATTGGATCTGAAGGACGCCTACCTCTCAGTCCTGGTGGCACAGAGTGCCAAAGATTCCTCCATTTCCTCTGGAAGGGCAGACCTTGCCAGTTCACCTCTTTTACGTTCGGCCTCAGCTTGACTCTGTGTGGTGCATCACCAAGCTATTAAGCTAGTAAAACCAGTGCTTGCACGACTCCGGTCAGAGGGCGTCAGTTGTATCATCTATCTGGACCATCTGCGGATCTTCTGCGAGGAGACCTCTAGGCTAAAGTGTCAAACGTGCTCTGTGGTCTCCTTGTTCGAGTCCCTGGGTTTCGTGGTCAACCAGGTGAGGTCGGCTCTCTCTCCCTCCCAGGTGGTCGAGTTCTTGGCTTTCGAAATAGACGCGAGGGACTGTGTCCTAGGTCTATCTCTATCCAAGATAGCGACACATTTGAAAGGAAATGAGGTGGGTTCTACATCAAGACCGGATCCCACTACGGATGTTGGCACGTGTGGTGGGTCTCTTCTATGCTTTGATCCAGACTATCTGCCCGGGTTTCCTCCTTTACAGGGCCATGCAGCGTATGAAAGCCCATTTTCCACGCAGGAGCCCTTCCCCTCTCTCCGGGCGTGAAGACCGTGTTACAGTGGTGGCTCCTTCACATGTCTGCCTGGAACGGCAAAGCGATTTTGGTCCAATTCCGGATTTCGTGCTGGAGTCAGACGCAAGTCTTTGAGGTTGGGGAGCCACCTGCGCGACCAGCCCCACAGGGGGGACCATGGTCGGAGATGGAAACGGAGTTCCACATCAACTGCCTGGATCTGATTGCGGGTTCTTTCGCGTTTCGGAGACTGGCGAGCCACCTTTCAGATTGCTACATCCTCCTACGGTTGGCCGATGTCTCGGGGGTACTATACGTCAGCCGCCTGCGAGGAACCCGCTCTCTGATCCTCTCTGAGGTGACGGAGATTTACAGCTTCTGTTTCCAACTAAACATTACCGTCCAGGTGGAGTATCTACCAGAGGAGTCGAACATGACGGTGGATTGGTTCTCCAGACATTGGAGGGACACCAGCTATTGGAGACCCTTTCCTCCCATCGTTCTTCAAGATCAAAGGCCAGAGGGGTCCGTTCACCTCCCGGACGAACTTTCAGGTCCCGGCCTACTTCAGCTGGCTCCCGGAGCCGGTTTGCTCAGCGGTGGACGTTTTTCCTTCAAGTGTGGCCGTCACGGGGAGTCTATGCGTTTTCTCTAGTTGCTATGATACCCAGGGTCTTGCTGCAAGTTCGACGTCTACATGTGTCTTTGGTATTGCTGACTCCACTATGGCAGAGTCAAGCCTGGTTCCCGGAGCTCCTGGATCTGTCCCATCTGGACCCACTGCTCCTACCATCCCTTCTGAGGATTCTCTCGGACTCCCGGGGCAATCCTCATGGTCCGTAATGGACAGCCTCCTGTGCCTGGTGTCGTTGGTGCCTGGTACGGGATACAGATCCCTTTACGGATCCTGGGTCCAGCGTGCTGTTTTTTCTGTCACGCCTGTTTGACCTGGGACGCTCGTTTCGTTCGGTTTATATAGCTAGATTGGCAATTTTGACGGCTCAAGTACCGCTTAGAGGTCTTCCCATCGGTCGGGAACCGCTGGTTTGTAGGCTTCTCCGAGGAATGAGACGGTCGCGATCTCCGATACCCAAGTATTACTCTCTCTGGGACGCACCATTGTTGTCGTTCCTCCAGTATTGGCTGGATTGTCAAGACCTTTCCCGTTGTCAACTTTCGGCTTGATTTGCCCTCTGGCTATGCCTTATTTCTTTCAGACGTGTTTTAGACATATGGCCTTCAATGTTGACAAACCAGTCTTTTCTCCTACTTGGGCGCGCTGGATTTAATGGTTGTTGGCTTTAGCGGGAGGTGAATTTGACCTTTTGGATCGCATGCACATCTTTCCATGACATCATGCGTTCAAGCCTACTGGTTCTGAGAAGATACACTTCGCAAATTTTATTTTAGACAGACGGATCATGCTGCTTTTGTTTTGCTGTCTGAGCGTTAAAACAGCAAATATGAATCCTCCTGTCATGTTATAAAATTGTAGATTATACTAGCTTTAGTGTAACTATAATCTTAATTTTATTAATGACAGGAGGCGAATATTTCCCTCCCAGTTTTTACCCTTCCCTGGTACCTTGTTTGTTTTATTTGACCACCTCTAGTTGATGGTCTGTTCTCCAGGACTGTGTTTAGGTAGGTCCAATTATTTGCCTTCCTGAGGGAAGTCGAGGTGTGATTTTTAAGGATGTTGTACTGTCTGTAATTGATTATGGGTCTTCATGTTTTCACAGTACATTTTTTCACTAATGTTTTCGACTCTGCTTTTCTCATTTCAGTGTAATGGTTCGTCTACAGATCCAAGTTCAAGACTTTCTTCGGGATAAAGTTAAAGGATTTATCTACTGTTCCACGTTCATTTTGAGTTTGGATGAAGTCATCAGCTGACTTTGTTTGAGTCCTTATGATTCTGCTATTGAGTTATTTGTTAATGTACTTTGTTTTGTCACAGCTTGAAAGAGGAAGTAGTTGGTTGGGAGGGGCCTTTTATGGTTTCCTTAATTTTTTCTGATTGGTTGTTTTTCTCTGTGTTAATGTGCTGCTTCTAGTAAAGAGTCTTAAGCAAATATTCGCCTCCTGTCATTAATAAAATTAAGATTATAGTTACACTAAAGCTAGTATAATCTACAATTCAAGGCCAAAGTAGCTGAAATGAAAGCATTGCATAAAGACAAGAGGAAAACATGCACACCGCACCTCCATGTCACATTTTCAAGAGTAGGCAACCCTTTGTATTGCAAATTGATTATTTTGAGTTTTGTGGTGTAGCCTGTTTATCACAAGTACTGGCCACATTTCGTGTTCGTGTTGCACATTTATTGCAATGCAGCCTCAATATTATTTAAAGTATTACTATAGGGTCAGGAACAAAAACATGTATTCCTGACTAGGGATGCACCGAAATGAAAATTCTGGTCCGAAACCGAAAATTCAGGATACCCTTGGCCGAAAATGATTTATTTTTTCCCCCAAATGATTTTAAAGTGTGTTGTTTTTTTTTTCTTGAATTTTATTAATATTAGTCTTTTTTTAATGAATTTTATCTACCGTATATACTCGAGTATAAGCCGGCCCGAATATAAGCCGAGGCCCCTAATTTTACCCCAAAAAACTGGGAAAACGTATTGACTCGAGTATAAGACTAGGGTGGAAAATGCAGCAGCTACTGGTAAATTTCTAAATAAAATTAGATCATAAAAAAAATATATTAATTTAATATTTATTTACAGTGTGTGTATATAATGAATGCAGTGTGTATATGAATGCTGTGTGTGTATGCAGTGTGTATATAATGAATGGAGTGCAGTGCGTGTATATGAGTGCAGTGCGTGTATATGAGTGCAGTGCGTGTATATGAGTGCAGTGTGTGTATGAGTGCAGTGTGTATGCAGTGTGTGTATAATGAATGCAGTGCAGTGTGAGTGCAGTGTGTATATAATGAATGCAGTGTGTATATAATGAATGGAGTGCAGTGTGTGTATATGAGTGCTTTGTGTATATGAGTGCAGTGTGTGTATATGAGTGCAGTGTGTATATAATGAATGCAGTGCAGTGTGTGTATATGAGTGCAGTGCAGTGTGTGTATATGAGTGCAGTGCAGTGTGTGAATATGAGTGCAGTGTGTATATAATGAATGCAGTGCAGTGTGTGTATGAGTGCAGTGTGAATGCAGTGTGAATGCAGTGTGTATGCAGTGTGTGTATATAATGAATGCAGTGCAGTGTGTGTATGAGTGCAGTGTGAATGCAGTGTGTGTATGTGTGTATGTATGAATGCAGTGTGTATGCAGTGTGTGTATGAATGCAGTGCAGTGTGTGTATGAATGCAGTGCAGTGTGTGTATGAGTGTGTGTATGAGTGTGTGTATGAGTGTGTGTATGAGTGTGTGTATGAGTGTGTGTATGAGTGTGTGTATGAGTGTGTGTATGAGTGTGTGTATGAGTGTGTGTATGAGTGTGTGTATGAGTGTGTGTATGAGTGTGTGTATGAGTGTGTGTATGAGTGTGTGTATGAGTGTGTGAGTGCAGTGTGTGAGTGCAGTGTGTGTGTGTGTGAGTGCAGTGTGTGTGTGTGTGTGTGTGTGTGTGTGAGTGCAGAGCATTGGTGGGGGTGGGCATTTTATTAATTATTATTATTTAATTATTATTGTGATATATATTTTTTTTAATGTTATTATTTTTTTTTTTATTTTTTTTTTCGTCCCCCCTCCCTGCTTGTTAGCTGGCCAGGGAGGGGGGCTCTCACTCCCTGGTGGTCCAGTGGATGGGCTGTAGGAGGGGGGCTGTCAGGAAGCTGTAACTTACCTTCACCGCAGCTCCTGTCAGCTCCCTTCTCTCTCCTCCGTCCGTGCAGCTCCCAGGTCAGCTCCTTCTGCAACTCTCGCGGCCGCGCGGAGCGTTGCCACGGTAAGCCGTGGCAACGCTCTGACCCCGCGGCTCTCGCGAGAGTTGCAGAGGGAGCTGACCTGGGAGCTGCACGGACGGAGGAGAGAGAAGGGAGCTGACAGGAGCTGCGGTGAAGGTAAGTTACAGCTTCCTGACAGCCCCCGGTCCTTGTCTGTATTATGGCAATGAAAATTGCCATAATACAGACAACTGACTCGAGTATAAGACGAGTGAGTGTTTTTCAGCACAAAAAATGTGCTGAAAAACTCGTCTTATACTCGAGTATATACGGTAATATGAAAAACTTCCCTTCCCTCCCGCTTAATGTTCTTCTAGTGTTCCTCCCCTCTTTTTAGTGTTCTTTCCTCCCTCCTCCCCAGTCACATAGTGTTCTTTCATTGTGATCTATAATCATCTGAATTGTTAATGCAAGCATGTTTGTTAAAGTATGCACTAAAAAAAAAATATATATATAGATATAGATATATATATAGAGATAGATATAGATATAGATATAGATAGATATAGAGATATAGAGATAGAATTCAAGTAGATGGCTGCACTCACGTTTTTTTGTATAAAAGTCCAAAGTTTATTGAAGAATCATAAAAAGATTAGCGATCAACGTTTCAGTCCTTCTAAGAGGACTTTCTTCAGGATTGATATATATATATATATGCAAATTTGACCCATTTTCGGATGAAAACTTTAGCAGCTGAATTTTGGGGCATCCCTATTCCTGATCCTGTAGTGCTAATCCCACCATTTAGGTGGCTTGCCCCCAATAGAAGTTTAAAACTCGCCTTATTTTCAGCGGCGCTGGCTCTGCCCTATTTGTGACATCATCGAAATGGCACGGGGCGGGGCCAAATGCCATTTTTGCCATTCAGGACCCCCTCCTAGAGATGAATTAAATCAATGCATCTCTATGAGGAAAAGTCAGCGTCTCCACGCAGAGCCGACCGGGCCGGGTACAGAAAACGGAATCTCCTGTACCGCGGTGTGCACTGCTCTGCCCGGCCACGCTACAAAAACACTATGGGAGGGAGGGGGGGATAGAGTGGGTGTTTCACCCTATAGCTAATCAATGTCCTCTTATTCTCTGCCCCCTTTCTTGACAAGCTGTACACAGAGGAATTTGACTATAGCAGGGTTAAAAAAATTAAAATAACATTGGAAAAAATTAATATATTTTAAAATGGAGTAGAAGAATTGGAGTTGGCAGAATGAACGAATAAGATGTAGTAACAGGGGAAATGAGGGGCAATAATGAAAGGAGAAAGAGCAAATAAATTATGGAAAGTTACCATGTAGAATTTAGGAATAAAATAATGGAGGTGGGTAGTTTAAAGAAAGGATACATTAAATGAAAGAGGCTACAGTGGGGCAATAAATAGGTGTGTGAAGAAAATAAAAAAAACAGACAGGAAATAAAAAAGGTATTCAGATAAATGATGGGACAGGGGAGGGGAGTGGGTGGTAAGGAACACTGTGGGACAGGGGAGGTGCGTCTTATAGAGCGAAAAATACGGTACATTAAAGGGAATCTCCAGTGCCAGGAAAACGATCCGTTTTCCTGGCACTGGAGGGTCCCTCTCCCTCCCACCCCCCAATCCCCGGTTACTGAAGGGGCGAAAACCTGAGGCAGCGGCGATGTCCCTCGCCGCTGTCTCCTCCTCCTCCGCGCCGCTCCTCCTCTTGATTGCATCGGCCGGTGGGCGAGACTGATCCCGCCCACTGGCCGAGGAGACCTAATGCGCATGCGCGGCATTGCCGCGCATGCGCATTAGCGTTCCCCATAGGAAAGCATTGAAAAATTATTTCAATGCTTTCCTATGGGGAAATGAGCGACGCTGGAGGTCCTCACACAGTGTGAGGATGTCCAGCGACGCTCTAGCACAGAAAACCTGTGCTATGAAGGAGGAAGTGACCTCCAGTGGCTGTCTAGTAGACAGCCACTAGAGGTGGAGTTAAACCTGCAAGGTAATTATTGCAGTTTATAAAAAAACTGAAATAATTACACTTGCAGGGTTAAGAATAGTGGGAGTTGGAACCCAGACCACTCCAATGGGCAGAAGTGGTGTGGGTGCCTGGAGTGTCCCTTTAACAATGCACATGTATTATTTTGCCTAGTTGCTTGGCTGTAGATAATGCCCTACTTAGTGTGGGAGTGGTGGAAGATGGAGTTTTGAAGGTAACTGTATCACTCTGTGGGTTTTCTGTAGAGTGAGGCGTGGATTGTCCATTGGTGTAGCCCACAGTAGTTTCCAGATGGTTTATAGAATAAAAAAAAAAAAAAATTTTAATGTATTCATTTTTTTCTTTTTCCTTTTTTTTTTTTATTAGAATACTACATTTTTAATGTAATGTGTGGAATGAGTTAAAGGCCATGGAATTGTGGGTTTGTCCTCAATTTAGGTCCAAATGAGGATCTCATTGATGTATTGGTTATACTTGTATGGCTTGTTATGCTCTGTTTCTAGGAACCTGTTCAGTCCCCACAGTTTGTAGATAGACCTTATCGAAACTGAAATAATTGTGTGCAGATGAATAGTGCCAGTTCTGTATTGTTTTTGTTGGTTATGGATGTAAGAGAGAAAGTGAAAACAAACGTTAATAGCATCTTTATGTGGAATGTTGCTATACAGAGATTGGTTACAAGGATGGTTTTAACCAGGAGGTTGGTGAATTTGTTGAGTTTAACCCCTTAAGGACACATGACATGTGTGACATGTCATGATTCCCTTTTATTCCAGAAGTTTGGTCCTTAAGGGGTTAAAGAAGTCTTTGGTGCTTCTATGAAATACGTTTTAGGGCATTTTCAACCAGTCCTGAGATCTGTTCTGTAAGTGTTCCCATTCCTATAATTAATGGTCTATCAGAATTACCTGTTTTGTGGATTTTGTACTGACCAGTCCCTGTACGTAGAAAGAACCCATTGCAGTTCTAGTTGTAGCTTCTTATAAAAGTATTTGATAAGCTCCGTCAGTTGCAGTGAATATTCCTTCTTGGGGTTTTCTATAATAAATACAAATGGATTTCCTGGCACTATAGTTTCCCTTTAAGATGCATTGTAGTCCAAAATGTTATTCAGCATGAAACGGGCATTAGCTATGTGGCTGTATATTAATGCATACACTATATTTTTTTAGTTTTGGTACATTTAAATCTATTAAAGGAACACTATAGTCACCTAAATTACTTTAGCTAAATAAAGCAGTTTTAGTGTATAGATCAGTGATGGCGAACCTATGGCACGCGTGCCACAAGTGGCACGCCGGGCCCTCTCTGTGGGCACGCGGCCATAGGTTCACCATCAATGCAGAGTAGGCACCTGCCTGCCCGAAACGGCAGGCGCCTACTCTGCTTCCGGGTCGGGAGGCAGGGGGAGGGATCTGTGATGCAGCTTTCCTGTCCTCCCGTGCGATGCTGTGTGGAGCGTTGCCGAGCGTTACCATGGCAATGCTCCACACAGCATCACGCGGGACGACAGGGAAGCTGCATCACAGATCCCTCCCCCTGCAGTGCTTACCACCACCGGACCACCAGGGATGGCTGTGCTCCCCCCCCCCCCCTACTTCATTAAAGGTAAGAAGGAGGGGGGATACTGACACACAGCACCCCTACCCCCCCCCCCAAGCACCCCTATCCCCCCAGCAGTACCCCTTCCACCCCCAGAAGTACCCATTTCCACCCCCAGCAGTACCCCTTCCACCCCCAGCAGTACCCCTTCCACCCCCAGCAGTACCCCTTCCACCCCCAGCAGTACCCCTTCCACCCCCAGCAGTACCCCTTCCACCCCCAGCAGTACCCCTTCCACCCCCACAACAGTACCCCTACCCCCACAAGCAGTACCCCTACCCCCACAAGCAGTACCCCTACCCCCACAAGCAGTACCCCTACCCCCACAAGCAGTACCCCTACCCCCACAAGCAGTACCCCTACCCCCACAAGCAGTACCCCTACCCCACAAGCAGTACCCCTACCCCACAAGCAGTACCCCTACCCCACAAGCAGTACCCCTACCCCCCAGCAGTACCCCTACCCCCCCACAGCACCCCTACCCCCCCACAGCACCCCTACTCCCCACACAGCACCCCTCATACACACACACATACAGCACACACACAGCACCCCCCCCACACACACACAACACCCCTCATACACACACACACAACACCCCTGCACACACACGCACCCCCCCACACACACGCAATTGCCGTGTTGGCACTTTAAGGAAAAAAAAGTTGGCATGTATTGTGGTTTGGGCACTCGGGCTCAAAAAGGTTCGCCATCACTGGTATAGATCATTCCCCTGCAATTTCACTGCTCAATTCACTGTCATTTAGGAGTTAAATCACTTTGTTTCTGTTTATGCAGCCCTAGCCACACCTCCCCTGGCTATGATTGACAGAGCCTGCATTAGAAAAAAAAACTGGATTCACTTTCAAACAGATGTAATTTAACTTAAATAATTGTATCTCAATCTCTAAATTGAACTTTAATCACATACAGGAGGCTCTTGCAGGGTTTAGCAAGCTATTAACATAGCAGGGGATAAGAAAATCTTAATTAAACAGAACTTGCAATAAAGAAAGCCGAAATAGGGCTCTCTTTACAGGAAGTGTTTATGGAAGGCTGTGCAAGTCACATGCAGGGAGGTGTGACTAGGGTTCATAAACAAAGGGATTTAACTCCTAAATGGCAGAGGATTGAGCAGTGAGGCTGCAGTGGCATGTTCTATACACCAAAACTGCTTCATTAAGCTAAAGTTGTTCAGGTAACTATAGTGTCCCTTTAATCTAAGTTAATTGGAATATACATATATACACACACAATAGAATATATATTGTTAACAATAGGCAACAAAGATCTGCACACACCAGTCAAGCCATACAACTTGCATTTCCCACAGACATTTACTGCAAGGGATTTACAATGAAACAGTCCATGAGTGGCTCACTGGCTTTGCATCTCTTCCTGAGTTTCAAAGCTGTTTTATACAGCAAACATAAACTTATCCATGTTTAACTCCTGAAGGACGGCAGGCGTTCTACGGTTGCGATCCTGAGGTCTGCGCGGGATCTTTGCAATTAAATGGCCGGAATAGCTGGCTTATGCAGTGAGTAGTCCCCCTAATGCCTGCAAAAAAGTTAGTAAAAGTTTTTACATTAAATAAAAAGTGCTTAGATTATTTATTACTTTATATACACATACATTATTAATATATATAAATATTTAAATACACTTAGAATGCCGTTTATTATATATGTATGTGTATATCCAAAATAATCAGCAGTCCCAGGATTTTAAAAAAGTTTTTTTTCTTTACTCCATAAGTCGACGTTTCAGCTCCACTTGGGAGCTTTCTTTTTTTTTTTTTTTAATTCTTTATTTTTCACTCAATGGATAAAGCAAGTACACATCAACTTTAGGGCTTGCGCAGAAGCCTGTGTGAGTAACACTTTGGAAACATTATACAGTACGACAAGAAAAACAATATGAGCCCCGTCTCTGACTCTAACCAATGGCACCCGCTATCCATTGAGGTATTTTTCGGATTTCACAATACCCCGTACTAGAATAGTCAGCATAGTTAAATTGACATAATAAGTATATATACTCTTACAAGTTACTAAAGAAGCCAATTAAATTACCAAGCATTGCGGTGGAACGTCAGTCCCCGCAAACTTTGTTTGTCTTTGTTGTAACTTTGGCTCTGGCACTCTCCATTTGTTGGGGAAGCTTATGGTGGATAAAGATACAGGCTAATAGGCAAAAATAAGTAGCCTTCATATGTGCTAATCAGCATCCTAACTGTGCTACCTCGTTCCTCCGACCGCTTGATCTAGCCTGAGAAAATTGTATAAAAACAAAGAAAGAAAAGAAAGAAGGAAAGAGAGAAGAAATTAAGTAAGAGATAGATGGTCAAGACATAAAGAGAAGAGGAGAGGAGGAGGAGGGGGAGAGGGCGGAGGGTCTGCCATCGTTCCGTCGAGAGTAACGTCTCATCCAGCGATGGCTTATGCATGTGATCCTGAATCGTATGGTATCACCTTCAATCGTCACTCGAGCCAGTTGTGCTATTGCACTTGGGAGCTTTCATCAGGACAGCAAATATATATATATCTCAAATTGATAGAAATACAATAAAAATAAATTGAGTAAAAAAATTATATACCAGTTTTAATTTGTTATAAATGTATTTTGATATTAATATACATGTATAGATTAAATTCAAAATACAATAAGAATAATGTTATAAATACATCTATATCTCTATCGATATATAAAAATAATTAAAAAAATTATATATATATATATATATATATTTAAATTCTATGAATATATTTATATAAAAAAAATTTTAAGTCATTTTATTAATTACAATCTGAGGGACCTGCCCGACAACCCAGGCAGAAAGTCCAGAGAATTTGGCTCGCAAGCCCTTTATTTAACCCTGTAACTATATAGGACACCATAAAACCTGTACATGAGGGGTACTGGTTTACTCTGTAGACTTTGCTGAACACAAATATTAGTGTTTCAAAACACTAAAACATATCACAACGATAATATCGTCGGTAAAAATTCATTTTTTTTTCTCATATTTTTTTTTCACACACAAACGGCACTTCCATTGATGATATCATTATTGTGATACGTTTTACTATTTTGAAACCATATTATTTGTGTTCGGCGAAGTCTCCCGAGTATAACAGTACCCCCCCCATGCACAGGTTT
>NC_086318.1:283082995-283092995 GCF_036172605.1 Pelobates fuscus | reverse complement strand
GTTGAAAAAAATACTGGCTCCTAACTTTTTTTAGCTGGCTCATTGATTCAATGCCAATTTGTCAAGCCCTGGTATAAACACGGTTTTAGTTCTCATGTTTCTGTTGGAAAACCTTTTTTATATTTGGATTAGTTCTTAGTCTAATTGCCATCATTTCCACAACTCTGGCAGATGGATTATAATATTTTGATTTAATTGCCTTTAGGATCCAACCTCCCATTCCATATGCTTCCAATGTGTTAAACATATATCCCCATCCGACCCTATTGAACGCCTTTTCTGCATCTGACAGGGTCAGAAGGACCACACCTTAAATTTAAGCTGACCAGAACTACAGCTTAATTTAGTTGTTCTGGTGAGTATAATCATTTTGCCTTCAGGCATTTTTATGATTCAGATGGCCACTGGAGTTGCTTCCTGCCTCAGTGTGGCGCAGAATTTTCCCTCTTTGTGTCCCTCTTTGAATATTTGGAATGTTGAGAGGATGTGTGCAACTGTTGTATAAACTGATAACAGTGATATGGCTACTCAACAGTGGGTGTTATTTTATCCCAGCATCCTTCTGAACTTTGGATCTAGACTTGTTTATACGGCATTGCCTGCAGCACTAGGGGGCTGGACTTCACCAGTGGCTCCCACCTGTCTGTCAATCTAAGTCCACCTGAGGCAGATGGATCATTATATACCAATATAACATTGCCTCTACCTGAGGGCAGGGTCAATTCGTTGTTTCATGATCCTGTTTTTTAAGACTGACTTGGTTTGTGACCCCTGCTTCTGGATCTTCGTTATTGACTGTTCGCTGCCTGCCCTGACCTTTGGAACCGTGTCTGACTAATCTTCTGGATTTGCCCTGGTCTGTTTCCTTGTACCCAGTTACTGTTCCTGCCTAAGCCCCCATGCACAGATTCACAGCCCAGGTAGCTTATATCAGGTTACCATGGGCTGTGTTTATTTGCAAGGGTGAGCGAACATATCTGCGCTAAAGACTCTCATCTCAGGTAAGACCCTGACAAAAAGTTAAAAGGGAAACTGTAGGCACCAAGACCACTTCAGCTAATTGAAGTAGTCTGGGTGATGTGACCCTTTTGCACTTAGTGCTGCAATATAAAACATTGCAGTTCCAGAGAATGGCAATGTTTACATTGTAGCTCTACGTCTGCCCTCTGTGGCTGTCTACTAGACAGCCACTAGAGCGCTTCCTGAATCCGAACAGACTTTTGATCTCTTATCTGACACTGGACGTCCTCAGAGAGTATGGGGGCAAACAAGGAGTATGGGGATCCCCTATGACAAAATTGATTATAGACAAATACTGTAGTACAGAAACGGGTTGTGTCCATTATAAACAAGCTAATGAAACAAAGTATTGGATAAGAAGAGAATAATAGCAAATAAATAGTTTACGAAGTCTAGTCCAAATTATCTTCTGGCGATCTGGGTTCTTATGTAGTTTATTTTGTTCTCATTGTGTGCGTATGTGGATAAAAAAGAGGGAGGAAAAAAAGCTGATGGTGTATTATTTGCAGGGCCGGACTGGGGATACGAAACAGCCCTGGAAAAAAATCTATGCCAGCCTCATAAGTCATTGTGCTATGTAGGGTGTAATTTAATTTAATTACCCTGAATGGACTAATATTTTGAATCAGAAGAAGAAATGTATCCAAAAAAAAAAAATATATATACACACACACACACACACACTCACTTGAATTTTCCAATAGTGTATTAAAAAGTATTCATCAATCTACATCAACGTTGTCTTGATAAAGACCCTGAAGGGTCGAAACGTTGATGTAGATTGATGAATACTTTTTAATACACTACTGGAAAATCCAAGTGAGTGCTCCTGTCTGGATTTGTGTACCTATTGGCCTGGAGGCACCCGGGTAATATATTTTCGATTTTGCATTTTTGGGGTTGAGTGCCAGAGTCTGGACATTTATTTATTTATATATATATATATACAGTTGCAAGAAAAAGTATGTGAACCCTTTGGAATGATATGGATTTCTGCACAAATTGGTCATAAAATGTGATCTGATCATCATCTAAGTCACAACAATAGACAATCACAGTCTGCTTAAACTAATAACACACAAAGAATGAAATGTTGCCATGTTTTTATTGAACACACCATGTAATCATTCACAGTGCAGGTGGAAAAAGTATGTGAACCCTTGGATTTAATAACTGGTTGAACCTCCTTTGGCAGCAATAACTTCAACCAAAAGTTTCCTGTAGTTGCAGATCAGACGTGCACAACGGTCAGGAGTAATTCTTGACCATTCCTCTTTACAGAACTGTTTCAGTTCAGCAATATTCTTGGGGTGTCTGGTGTAAATCGCTTTCTTGAGGTCATGCCACAGCATCTCAATCGGGTTAAGGTCAGGACTCTGACTGGGCCACTTCAGAAGGCGTATTTTCTTCTGTTTAAGCCATTCTGTTGTTGATTTACTTCTATGCTTTGGGTCATTGTCCTGTTGCAACACCCATCTTCCGTTGAGCTTCAGCTGGTAGACCGATGGCCTTAAGTTCTCCTGCAAAATGTCTTGCTAAACTTGGGAATTCATTTTTCCTTCGATGATAGCAATCCGTCCAGGCCCTGACGCAGCAAAGCAGCCCCAAACCATGATGCCCCCACCACCATACTTCACAGTTTGGATGAGGTTTTGATGTTGGTGTGCTGTGCTTCTTTTTCGCCACACATAGTGTTGTGTGTTTCTTCCAAACAACTCAACTTTGGTTTCATCTGTCCACAGAATATTTTGCTAGTACTGCTGTGGAACATCCAGGTGCTCTTGTGCAAACTGTAAATGTGCAGCAATGTTTTGTTTGGACATCAGTGGCTTCCTCTGTGGTTTCCTCCCATGAAATCCATTCTTGTCTAATGTTTTACGTATTGTAGATTCGCTAACAGGGATGTTAGCATTTGCCAGTGACTTTTGTAAGTCTTTAGCTGACACTCTAGGATTCTTTTTCACCTCATTGAGCAGTCTGCGCTGTGCTCTTGCAGTCATCTTTATAGGACGGCCACTCCTAGGGAGAGTAGCAGCAGTGCTGAACTTTCTCCATTTATAGACAATTTGACTTACCGTGGATTGATGAACAGCAAGGCTTTTGGAGATACTTTGTTCTCCAGACGTCATAGAGGCTGTTTTCATGAATACGTTTTCCAAGTGCCTTGGCCTTTTGTTTGAGTGTGAGATGCCTGTTTGATGTACTGGGAGCCGTGGAGTCTAGGCGAGAGTCCATAATATGGTTAAAGTCGCCACAGATGATCTTGGGGCCTGTTGCATCTTCAGGAAGTTTGTTGAGGACTTTATGTAGGAAATTGCGTTGTTGGTCATTCGGGCTATAGAGGCATACTATGATGTAAGGGTGGTCATTGATTCTGCATTGTAGAATTATATAACGTCCTTGGCTGTCTGTTTTGACCCTAAGCGTTTCCACCGTCAGAGAATTATGGAGCAAGATCGATACCCCCCTGGATTTGGAGGAGTGTGTGGCATGGAATTGTTTAGGGTATTCTCTAGATGCGAACGTGGGGACTCTTCCTTTAACAAAGTGCGTTTCTTGTACACAAACTATGTCTGCCTTGGTTCGTTTTATATCATCCAGTAGCAGACGACGTTTATGTGGAGTGTTGAGACCTCTGGTATTGTGTGAATAGATGATCATGGTTGCGGGTGCGGGTTATGAGAGTCCGGGGGGATGTCAGAGTATTATGACTCCTAGGCAGGTATGTGTAGAAGTGTGCTGTGTTGGAGGGTGGGATGGCGTGGGGAGAGGGAAGGTGTCTTTCGGTAGGGAGGGTGAACTTTACAAGGACCTAACGGTCTAGTACGCTAGTCGTACCGTGGGGTTGAGGAGCAGGAGCTTCCAAATACGTGGCTGAGTGGGCTCCATTGTTAATAATTGGGTAGAGCTGAAATCTCAAAAATGGAATCAGTAAGCCAAAAAGAGAAAACATAAAATAAAGGCATAGGAACATTAAAATATAACAGTTAACATTGATTGCGGAAGGGCAAGCAAATATCATATCTTTACTTGGCACAGCATGTCTGAGTGTGCCCCTTTGGTCATCCCATGAAGGCCAAGGTTTCCTATCTGCCCTGTCTAGGGTGGGCTGTTTACTTCTATGTGAGCGTCGTTTGGTGTTACACATTTTTCTGTACAGTTTTGGATTTTTTTTTTTTTTTTTGTACATTTCTTTTTATCCAATAATGCTGCACAAACAATAATATTTACAGTACCACATCTATATTACAAGCGCCCCTAGGTCAGTCACATTTGTTTCTGTTTAATGTGTTCACTAATCACATTTGGTACCAAAAATACTTAGAAGTTAAAGCATTTCCATAATGTCACATCTTGCAATAATTAAGACCTGCTGTTTTAAGTTCGCTGTCTAAGCTCTTGAGTGCAAATGGGTTTTGTGATATATTGCACATGGACAGGCAATTTGGAAGGGTCTCCAGTCACCCGGATAAGGACAGGCAGGCCTGTATAAAAACGTGCTAATTAACTGTAACATGGATGGCCACCCATGCCCCCCATTCAGAGATGACCAGGTGATAGATTGTATTATACTCTTATGGCAGCCTTTTAGCTTTGTCGAGCATCCGTGGAAACACATCCACAGACCTCTGGAGCGTCAAGTTAGTCGTCATCTGCCTAGAACCCTGGAAGGACTGGTAACACGCTAGACTAAGGGGTAGTAGTTCCTCTAGCTACTAGAATCCTCCCTAGAACAGGGCTGGGTGAGAAGCTATGCAAATGTATCCACCTAGTGTGGCAAAGAAGCCGGAAGGTTGTCATAACCATATACAGATTTTTCATTGTGCTTTTTTTTTTTTTTTTTAAACTTGCACAGTGGAAACTTAATAGTGTAAGTAGGCATTAACTGGGTAGGTGCTGATACGTCCTTTAGCTTCTAAAATGCAGCACTCTGGTAGCGTCTGCTTTGATTGGGTGTTTCCAAAGAGCATCATTAGACTCCACCGCAAGATATGCCACCAAGGTAGGCAAGCATCACATTATCTTTACTCGGTACTTACTAATTCAAGGTGGTTTAGCATAATAGCCATTCTTATGAATAATTTTTTTTTTTTCCCCTTTTCTTGTTTATTTATTTATTTATTTATTTTTTCTCCTTCCCCTTTTTTTCCCTTCCCCTTTTTTTTATTACAAGAGTTTAAACATTAAACTTCCTAGAAAGGGGTGTATCTAATGATAACATTAAATAGTGCTTCACTCTCTCCCGTGTGGGGTCTGGCGGAGCAGTGGGTTACAGTGTGTGTGGTCACATGCCAGATGGTATTCCAGGTGTGGCAGGAAGGCAATCAATATCTCCTGTGCAATATTATCATAGGCATTAGCTTTAGTTAGACATAGATGTACAGTACTTGACGCTAGTTGGAAGCTCACTTTACATTACTAAAGTACTCTGCAAGGTTAAGGTGTACACCTGTGCTTGGCAGCTTTCCTCAGGGGTGTGTAAGGGGTAGTTAATATATATATACAATTATATTCAATTATATAGCACCTAGTGCAGTAAAGTTAGTAAAAGCAAAATTATTAGTAATCAGTTCGTGATACTTGCGCAAGTTTGCTAGCCGCTTCCAGACAACATATTAGTCCGTATTAGTGGTGCGGCCAGGGCGTCGTGTGTTAGGTCGCGGGTTCTCAGGCGGGTCTTCCGGGATGTTCCATTGTTCAAGGAAGCGCAGCCCTTCTTCTGGGGATGATAGAACGGTCGTTTTCCCATTCTTGGTGATAAGCAATTTCGTGGGGAATCCCCACCGGTAGCATATGCCGTGGTTGCGGAGTGCCGTGGTGGTTCGGGTGAAATCCCTTCTGCGTCGGAGAGTGGCTGAGGATATGTCCGGCATGATGCGGACAGTGGGGAAGTCGTCATGGGGTTCCGGCCTGGTCCGATGAGCTCGGAGGACCGAGCCTTTATATGAAAATAGTGGGCCCTAAGCAGGACATCCCGTGGTACAGAGTCTGGCAGGTTCTTTGGTTTCATGACTCTATGAATTCTGTCCACTAAAAGCATGTCTGCCGGGATATCAGGGGCATACGCCCTCAGGAGGCCTCTTGCATAGGCCTGCAGATCTTCGGGTAGGACTGTTTCAGGGACGCCGCGGAGCCGGAGATTGTTCCTGCGTGCCCTGTCCTCGTGGTCCGCCATGCGTTCTTCAATTGTCACCATTTTCTTTTGAAGAGTTTGAAGTTGTTCTGCGGCCGTTGCCTGGTTGGTCTCCAGCTCGTGGTGGCGTTGTTCTATAGCAGAGGTTCTGGCCGAGAGGTCGCTCACCTCCTTTTGGATTCGGTCAGCCGTCTTTTGCCAGGTAAGTATTAATTTTTCAGCCATAGTTTCCATGGCTTGTTCGAAATGGCTCCTTGTTAGGTAGTCCGTGGGTCGGGGGTCTGCCGGTAGCGTTAGAGAGGGGTTTGGAGCGGCGTCGTCCAGGCCCTCGGGCGAGGCTACCTGCAGCGAGTCCGCTAAGATGGGGGGTTTATGAAGCTCATTTTGTCGGCTTTGGAGGTAGATTTCTTGCCTTTGGTCGCTGCCATTGCAGTTTGGTGAAGATATTGGGGTTTCAGCTCAGTTAAAATGAAGTGTAGTGGAGCCCTCGTGCCGGAGCAGAGTATTAGACGTCCATCTTGCTCGGCGGTCGGCCACGCCCCCCTGGAGATACTTTTATAACCCTTTCCAGCTTTATGCAAGTCAACAATTCTTAATCGTAGGTCTTCTGAGAGCTCTTTTGTGCGAGGCATCATTCACGTCAGGCAATACTTCTTGTGAAAAGCAAACCCAAAACTGGTGTGTGTGTTTTTTATAGGGCAGCTGTAACCAAAACCTCCAATCTCATCTCATTGATTGGACTCCAGTTGGCTGACATCTCACTCCAATTAGCTCTTTGAGATGTCATTAGTGTAGGGTACTTTTTCCACCTGCACTGTGAATGTTTACATGGTGTGTTCAATAAAAAACATGGCAACATTTCATTCTTTGTGTGTTATTAGAAAGGGTATAGGATCAGCGCTGTGTGCTCTAGAGGGGAATAAACAAGAAAAGAAAAGCTGCAACCTATGGGTATGAGGTTCCCTCCAACGTCCTCAAAAGAGAAATGGCAAAAACACAATAATAGGTCGCGCTATACAGAAAGTATAACAATAAATAGATAAAATATATATATATATTACTCACATATAATAAGAAGGCAAACAGAGAATAAAAATAGATATGTGCATAAAAGTCCCGATATGTGGTAAAATTCTTGTAGGTTCCAGTAGGATAGTATAGACTTGATGGTGAAATCAATGAGAAGCTGGGTCTTCTATAGCTGAGGGGAACTTGACTCAATGACGGACATGTAAATGAAAGCATAGAGTAAACTCCAATAGTGTAAACTGTGATTGAGTAGATAAAATAAAGTATGTATTAGGGAGGTATTACACTCACCTATCCAAGAGCGTGTACTCGCTCAAGTGTAGTTGGCATTCAGTGGCATTGACCCCCCACTGTCGGGATATAGGTGTAGATAATTCCTCGATATGAAAGAGAGAGAGAGACCAAATATAGTGCTCACTGTATGATTACAAGTAAGTCTGAGAAGTAAAGGGCGTACTCACATTTGCATGAGCAGGATATACTGCTCAATATGATGGCGTGGGTGGTACAGTCCCCACCTAAGATTCTTTGAACGATGGTCGGCTCCAAAATGACGTGTAACCAGGTTAAAAAATAAATAAAATAAAATAAAAGGTATATGGCAAATAAATGGTAAAAAAGCCAATATTCCTTTATTAATACAGTAAAAATATATAAAAATAGCTAAAACGCGTTTCGCCACACAGGGCTTTATTAACCTGGTACATAGAAGCTTATATAAAATAAGAAGATACATGGTTATTCAAATTTTTGCGCCAAAATGACGTCATCAATACAGTGAGAATCATATAAGGATATTGAGAAACATAAATGTGACAAGAACATAGATTAGTCATTAAAAATATAACTAAAAGCTTTATAAATATCTTAAAAACGAGTGTTTTTGATGGTAAATGAAGGTACAATAGATAGTCATGTGATCGCGAGCTACCGCGATCACATGGTATATCCCAATGCTTATTGGGAAATGTAGTATTACAGTGGGCGTTCAGGGAGACCGGAAGGGGGGAAAGAGGTGGAGAGCACGTGACCGCGATCGCTCGCGGTCACGTGGTGTAGTGTGGGGCTTATGGGAAATGGAGTGTCAGGACGGAGGTCGGCTTCAAAAGGCACGCCTCCGTCCCATGTCGGCAAGTGGGCGTGCGAGACACGTGAGCGAGATCGCGCGCGGTCACGTGTCCTGGCGCCAAGCATCATGGGGAATGTAGTGCCTTAAAGGGCACGCCCCAATCTGAAAAAAGCATTTATCTTAAAAGAAACAAAAAATATATGGAACAGAATGCTAGATATCAGCAAAAGGAGATATAATATAACTGCAGAAGAAAGAAATAAAAAGCTAAAAGAAACTAGTAGAATATATGTGTAGGTTTGTAAGAATATAGGTGTAAAAGATATATAAAGGTGTAAAGAAAAAAGAAAAAAAAGATGGAGATATAGAGCAGAAAGGTATATGGATAAGCAAAGCATACTATATTAAAAATAAAATAAAAAGATAATGTATGGGATATATATTAATATATGAAGAGATGGTGAATGATGGACTGATTACAAACCTACACATATATTCTACTAGTCTATTTTAGCTTTTCATGTCTTTCTTCTGCAGTTATAATATAGGTATATGGATAAGCAAAGCATACTATATTAAAAATAAAATAAAAAGATAATGTATGGGATATATATTAATATATGAAGAGATGGTGAATGATGGACTGATTACAAACCTACACATATATTCTACTAGTCTATTTTAGCTTTTCATGTCTTTCTTCTGCAGTTATAATATAACTGCAGAAGAAAGACATGAAAAGCTAAAATAGACTAGTAGAATATATGTGTAGGTTTGTAATCAGTCCATCATTCACCATCTCTTCATATATTAATATATATCCCATACATTATCTTTTTATTTTATTTTTAATATAGTATGCTTTGCTTCTCCATATACCTTTCTGCTCTATATCTCCATCTTTTTTTTCTTTTTTCTTTACACCTTTATATATCTTTTACACCTATATTCTTACAAACCTACACATATATTCTACTAGTTTCTTTTAGCTTTTTATTTCTTTCTTCTGCAGTTATATTATATCTCCTTTTGCTGATATCTAGCATTCTGTTCCATATATTTTTTGTTTCTTTTCAAATAAATACATTTTTCAGATTGGGGCGTGCCCTTTAAGGCACTACATTCCCCATGATGCTTGGTGCCAGGACACGTGACCGCGCGCGATCGCGCTCACGTGTCTGGCACGTCCACTTGCCGACATGGGACGGAGGCGTGCCTTTTGAAGCCGACCTCCGTCCTGACACTCCATTTCCCATAAGCCCCACACTACACCACGTGACCGCGAGCGATCGCGGTCACGTGCTCTCCACCTCTTTCCCCTCTTCCGGTCTCCCTGAACGCCCACTGTAATACTACATTTCCCAATAAGCATTGGGATATACCATGTCACATTTGTGTTTCTCAATATCCTTATATGATTCTCACTGTATTGATGACGTCATTTTGGCGCTAAAATTCAAATAACCATGTATCTCCTAAGTTTATATAAGCTTCTATGTACCAGGTTAATACCTATTATTGCCAGTTGATAAAGCCCTGTGTGGCGAAACGCGTTTTGGCTATTTTTATATATTTTTACTGTATTAATAAAGGAATATTGGCTTTTTTACCATTTATTTGCCATATACCTTTTATTTTTTTTTATTTTTTTTTTAACCTGGTTACACGTCATTTTGGAGCCGACCATCGTTCAAAGAATCCTAGGTGGGGACTGTACCACCCACACCATCATACTGAGCAGTATATCC
>NC_086318.1:282970495-283080495 GCF_036172605.1 Pelobates fuscus | reverse complement strand
CACACACACAGCCAGGCAGACAAAGACACACACACACACAGCCAGGCAGACAAAGACACACACACACACAGCCAGGCAGACAAAGACACACACACACACAGCCAGGCATACAAAGACACACAGACGCACACGCAGCCAGGCAGACGCACACGCAGCCAGGCAGACGCACACGCAGCCAGGCAGACGCACACGCAGCCACACGCAGGCACACGCAGACAGTCGCGTCTTGATTGTTCTCGCTATCCAAATATGTAGACACTTTTCTCCAGCCTCTGGTGAGAACATGCCCCTCATATTTAAAGGACTCAATGAGCCTTTTACAGTTGTTAAAAAATATAAAGTCGGAAGATCCGTTTTTATTCATAACATGTGACATGACGAGCCTGTATACCTGTATCGAACATACTAGAGGGTGTGAGGCTGTCAAGCACTTTCTTGAGAAATCTGAATTATATCAAGGAGATCAAATTGACTTTATTTTAGAGTCTATTCTACTGATCCTTACCAATATTTTTTTTTGGTTTGATGGAGATTTTTTCCTTCAGTGCCGGGGAACTGCTATTGGGACCAGGTTTGCCCCCAGTTATGCTAATTTGTACATGGCCCAGTGGGAGGAGCAGTTTGTGTTTCCACAGCATGGCTGGGCGGCGCACCTGGTCCTTTATAGAAGATATATTGACAACATATTTTGTATTTGGAAGGGTGACGAAGTGTCAGCTTTGGAATTTGTAAACCACCTGAACACAAATGTATGGAACATTAAACTCACCCATGAAATTGGAAATAGGGAAATCAATTTTCTAGGCTTAAACATCTACAGGGATGGTAATAACATTGAGACGTGTACATTTTTTAAGAAGGTAGATGTAAATAGTTTCATCGAAAAGGATAGCTGCCATTTTCGACCTTGGCTTGATAACATCCCCAGAGGGCAATTCCTACGATTGAGGAGGAACTGCTCACAAATGGAAAAATATGATCTACAAGCAGATGTTTTAAAACAACAATTCCTGGAAAAAGCTTATGTGGATATGGATTTAAATAGGTCAATTAATCAAGTTAGGCAGAAGAATAGGGAAGAATTATTGGAGTACAAACAACCGAAAGATGAGGAGAATTCAGGAATACTCCCATTGATATTTGACTTTAATAGGAACCATGCTCAAATCAAGAGGATTTTTGGAAGAAATTGGCACTTATTACAGCAAGATAATGAAATCAAAAGATATATAGGTGATAAGCCCAAAATAATATATAGGGGAGCACAAAATCTAAAACAAGTCTTAACAAATAGCTTTCTAGAAAAATCTGATAAAGACTTTATAAGTATGAAGAGAGAATCGCTAAAAGGTTTTAATTATTGTAAAAACTGTATGGGGTGTAAATTATTGGAAAGTAAAGAAAAGAAAATCACCACCTTTACCTCTTACTCCAGTTTAAAACAATATGGAATAGGATCATTTATGACGAGTAAAACCAAGAATGTCATATATGTGCTCGAGTACCCGTGTGGGCTACAATATGTGGGTAAAACCACTAGATGTGTGGCCACTAGGGTACGAGAGCACATATATAACATTAAAAGAGGGTTCCAAAACCATAGTGTTTTGTTACATTTTTTAGAATGCCATAGGAAAGACCCAAAAGGGATAAGATTTTATGCAATTCAAAATATTACATGCCATTGGAGACGAGTGGATATTGATTCAGCCCTTAGTTTATGTGAAATGGGCTGGATCTTTGACTTAGATACTTTAGCACCCAAAGGGTTAAATTGTGATTTCAAGATGAGTGCATTAATATAATATGTTAAGATATATATGAAATATGTAGAACTGATGATAATAACTTCTCCTTTCTTCTCCCTTTTTTATATACTTTTAGGAAGGAATTTTTTTTATACAGTAAATTTTATTTATATATAAAGGTAATAGGGGGATATAAAATATAAAATGCATTTGGAGTATTGTTTTATGTTTGGTGCAATATAATTATATGTTATGCACTTTTTTATGTTGTTGGACTTTGCAATATAAGAGACATTTGCCAGGATTAATATAAAGAATTGCCCGGTTTTTGGACACTCAAAGATGGCGACGGGTACCACGACGTCCCGGACGGACGCAAAAGGGGTGCGTCGGGTGAAACAGGAAACGGAAGTACGTCATCAATTGGAGCCGGAAATGAAAGAAACACGGACGAGAGAATTGAATGGCGGGAAAGTACCGTTTGGCGCCAAAAAAGGAGGTCCGGACAGGGTATTTAAAAGACATTTGGACAATTGTAAGATACACTTTGAAAAAGACCATCGGGTCGAAACGCGTTAGTGATATTGTTTTTAATAATATTATTATTGTTCATTTTTAATATATTTTTGATTAAAAGTTATTTTAAGTACTTCAAAACTCCGGACCTGCAAATTATTTTTCCTGCTGATTCCTGGTACCAGTCGGGTTATTTGCATTAGGAGAGGAGTGGAGGTGCATTCTCAGAGGCATCAGAACATGCTATTATAGTCAGAGCCTACTAAACGTGGCTCTGGAAATTGTGAGTTGGAAATCTTCAAATCACTATTAATGTACCCACCATACAGTATTATGCTATGTATTGGTGTTTTTACATCTAGGTGGTGTACATATAAGATGAAGAAAAAGTGTGAATAAGTATTTACTTTATTTTCTTGTTCTCACACACAATTTGGAGCGCCCCCTATCTGTTTTTCATTTCTTATACAGTGTTAAAAATAGGTTTGATAGGAGAAAGGCATTTGTTTAAGATGATCCCGGTTCCACTGTTGGTAACTCAAAACAAGAGGTGAATGTACATAAATTATTTTATGAGTTGGAAAAAAATCTCAAGAATGAAATGAAGGATAATGCTTTGTTAGAACAAGAATTGTTGGGAGCACTTGATTCTTGTTCCCTAATATTAATGATAATCCTAGTTAAATATAGGGAGTCTAGGTTGTTGATTACAGAAAAGAAGATTGATGAACTTCAAAAGTAAATAGGCTCTGTACAAAATATGGCTGATATCTCTAAATTAGATGATGCTACCAACCTACGTTTAATCAAATTTGAGAAGGATGTCATGGTCCAGAAAAATAAAAATAAATCTTCAGGGACGAGGGATTACCAAACAGGGCAGATTAGGAACTGGCAACGTAAGAAAAATATGCTTCCCCCTTATAGTAGGGGGAAGCATATTGTCCCTAACACTGTTGGCAATATAGAGCCTGATCCTAAAGTTACGTCTAATGAACGATCAGGGTTAAAGTACAAAACTTATGCAGAAGCAGTAAATAATAGCTCTCAGAAAAATCATTCTTCACACTCCGTGTATAAAAGGAGAGCAAATGACAAAATATTCTATAATTTACTACTGCAAGATAAGCATATAAGGTTTAAAAACCCTAATTTTATTCCTCTGACTAATGTTCCTCACTCTGTATCAAGAGAACAAGGGGCAGCTGTGGCGAGCTATACTGCCACTCAAGATTTGGGTGCTAGACCTAAGACGTCCCATAATAGGAATGATAGGGGAAATATATATTTAAATATATGATGATTTTTTAGAGAGAGCTCTGGCTGGGGCATCAAAAACATTCCCACTATTCAGGAGCGTTCTACACAAGAAAAGAGGTGCACCAATAGAGGAAGCAGAGGATGTGGTAGGCAGCCCGTCCAAAATGAGGTGCCTATGATTAAAGGCATATTTAATTTATCCTCATACACCCTTAACCCTGGGGTAAAAAAGGGTAAAAGGGTAAAAATTTGCTCCAGATAGACTGCCCAGCATATTTGATCTTTTTAAAGACCTTAACCATTTTGTGAGGAAGCTCACTGTTATAAGGTCATTTAAAGGACCACTATAGGCACCCAGACCACTTCAGCTTAATGAAGTGGTCTGGGTGCCAGGTCCAGCTAGGTTTAACCCTTTGTGCAGTAAACATAGCAGTTTCAGAGAAACTGCGATGTTTACCTATGGGTTAATCCAGCCTCTAGTGGCTGTCTCATTGACAGCCGCTAGAGGCGCTTCTTACGGTGATTTTCACAGTGAGAAGACGCCAGCGTCCGTAGGAAAGCATTGATAATGCTTTTCTATGAGACTGGCTGAATGCGCGCGCGGCTCTTGCCGCTCATGCGCATTCAGCCAGGGACGTCAGAAGAGGGAGGGGAGGCCCAGCGCCGAGGGAGCCCGGCGCTGGAAAAAAGGTAAGGGATTAACCCCTTCCTCCCCCTTCAGCGCCACTGGAGTGGGACCCTGAGGGTGGGGGCACCCTCAGGGCACTATAGTGCCAGAAAACGAGTATGTTTTCCTGGCACTATAGTGATCCTTTAATATTTGGGACTCTGTGGGTACCATGGACTGCCCCAAGATTTTTCATAATCCTCAGGATAAAATTGTTTTTCACAATCTTTATTCTTTACTGGAGGAGCAGGATATACCACAATCAGGAATTGATGCCGTGTCCATTGTGGAAGCTAGCATCTCCTCGGGTTATAAAGCCCCTTCTACCTTTTATCCACAGGCTGATAAGGGACATTTTATACAAATATGTCATGATTTGGTGTTGGAAGATTTTAAAGATCTGTGTTTACGTTTAGGTGCTAAAAATAGAAAGAATAATACCTCTAATAATCTTAACCAGCAAGAACCCGAAGGGCAGATGACTACCTAGATGCCCGGAGGCAACAGAACCAGCAAGAATTATCAGCCATTAAGAGTTTGAATAATAACAATGATCTTATCAAAGGGGCTGATAAGGGGGGGTTGGGATTGTTGTTGTATTGAATAGGAAGGACTATATAGAGGAAGCACATAATATACTTGGGAATAAAGAATATAAAAAAAAAATGTTAAAGAGTGACCCTACTAGGCTTTACGAAAAGGAATTAAGAGTCCTTGTAGAACAAGCCTTTTCGTTTGGGTAACAAAAAAAAGAGCTTATTTTTGGCTATGGATGGTATAGCCTTTCGGGACTTTTGAGGCACGAACTGAGACCGACCGCAGGGCCAGATCTCATGGAACTATTTTCGGCTACTTTACCCATGCGGTCGGTCAAATCTTTACCTTCCCATAACTCCCGAACCCCTGGTCTGATCTGGGTGAATTTTGGATATGTTCCTCACCCAGATCAGGGCTACCAGGGGGTGCCATATTTATAGGTGTATCTCACATATTTGGGGTACATCTAAGAAGTGGGGGAAAGTATGCACTGTATAATTGTGTTAACTGTTAATCTAAGGGGAGGAGATGTGTGGGAGGTAACGTCTATGGGATTGGGTACTAATTGTGGTGAATCCCTCCCTTGCATGGGAGAATCTCATAAAAGCAGGAATGTTGCCATTAAACTTCAGTTCTACTCCTGATACTGTGTGTCGTCCAGTGATTGGGAAAGGTGATGGGATACTATTGGATTTTATTGCTGATTGTGCTGGATACTCTCTTGGATGTATTACTTTTTCCTGCATCCTTTTAATATATTAGTGAAGTTAAGCTGTGGGAAATCAGCTCTCCGCTACAGACCCCACTTTGATTAAAGTGATGGGGATCGATTATATACCCCCTACAAGGGATCCTGCCATCAGAAAAAGAAATCTTACTAGGGGAGAATCCTTATGGATTTTCAAGTTAGACTCCCTTGCACCTAATGGTTTAAATGAAGAGCTTTTGTTGTTTATTTGGTGGGCCTTTTTCCTCCCCTCCTATGTATATATATATTTGTGTATGTATATATATATGTATGTATATTTATGTGTATATGTTTGAGTTTTATGTCCTTGGGGTGTTTTTCTATATGTATGTCTGATATCTATGCTAAAAAGATTTGATTGATCTTGCTGTTCTGGTTCAATGTCTCTGGTTCATCATTATGAATTACTAACAGTCTATGCTGTTTCTTTTATTATTTTTAATAAAATAAAATAAAAATTTGGGCTATGCTGTTTTAGTCCAATGTGGTATTTTTGCGTTAGAATATATGCTTTATAGTATGCCTTATACCTGAGGAATGTTTCAATTGGGGAGGTTTGTAAATAACCAAAATTATAATTATTTTTTAGTCTCTACCTGATAAGGAGACTTGCTGTCTGTCATTTTTGTTTATTTAATTTAATATCTTATGGAGTCTTTCTAGTTTATATGACTCCATAGATTTTGTTATGTTAAGATATTTTGTACATTTTATGAACACTTATATGAAATTGTTAATACTATGAATATTATTATGTTTATTATGATTTTCAATAAGAATCCTGACACTGGTGAATTGTCTATTGAAATCCATTTCGGTTTTTACTTGTTTGGCTTTACCCAGGTCAGGTATATAAACCCTGGGTGGGTTGTATGTATACGTATTGATCTTGATAAAGTTCCACAGTTTGGGACGAAACGCGTCGATCTGTGTATACATCTCTGCTGGCTGTTTTCATACCTCCGGTCTTCCCCGTGTTTGGCGCTTTATTTTCATCTTGCTGATTACCGCGGTCTTTTGCAAAGATTCCGACCGCGGTAAATCTACAAGGGCACTCACAATTCGGCAGCCTTTTGATTTATATCCATCTCCCTGCACCTATACTTTTATATTATTTCACCCCTACCACGTTTTTATTTCTTCGAAGATCCTGACCGCGGTATTAGGGTGCTGGGGTCCCTTATATAAGGTGATTTTGGCTGCTCGTTGTTTGTTTGCTGCCCTCCATTATTCATATCCTGCGTCTATGGGAGCTTTTCTGGTGGGGGCCCACACCGAGGTCAGGTACTTCCCATATTTATATTTATTATTATTATTATTATTATTATTATTATTCGTTTTATTTATTTGATTATTTTTGTATTTTTTAAGTTTTTTTTTGTGCAACTGTCTCTCCTTTTTTATATATTGTCTTTGATATACTTTGTCTTTAATATATCGAGTGGCAATTATTTTGTGGAGGTATTTGGTGGAGAATATCCCTGTTACATATTGCTACATATTGTTGCTATGTTTATATGTATCTCTTTGATTTATCTCAAAGTATTTCTGTCTAGATAGATCTAATGTTGAGGATTGGAAACAACTTGTTTTTTTATTAATTGATTTATTTTTATATATATATATATATATATATATATATATATGTGGTCATTATTAAAAGATTAAGTCTTTTTCTATATTGTCTGTTTCATATTTAAAAGCGCACATACCTATTTATTTATTCTGAATTCGTAGCTCATTAAGTCGCTTATTTATTCATGCTTATGTATGTAGCTGCTTTTTATGTTATTTTATTATGTGTGTACCCTTTTTATATAGATTTTTATAGATGATATAGTGTCTTCTCTGTAGTATATGTAAAAACTGTAAATGGCAATGCAGTGCACACTGTGGGGTTAAGTGATAAAATAGATGAAAATATACTTATGGCTTAAAAGCAAAATAGTGTTTTGCTTATTCCACAGCTCTGGTGGTACACTCTGCACTTAGGAGAACAATGCCCAGGGAGATTCCTGTACGTTGCAGAAAGAAGGGCAGCTAGAAGAATTTGTAACTTTATTAAGTGCAATACAATAATTAACAAATTAAAACAAATAAGTAAATTAAAAGTAATATGACGTGTTTAGCCTCAGCACATGGCTTTTGCAAGTGATCTGTATTATTGGTTGTCACATTTTATTCTGCCTCTCTGGTTCCTCACAATTTTTTTTTTTTTTTATATATTTTGTTAGAATTGGACCTTTTAACACTTTGTAGTTTTTGTTAACCCCTGCCTGCGCTTTAGCTTTTTTCCCTCTTTAGTTGAAAAAAAATTAATAAAATAACCCTTTTAGTTCTGATCGCAATATTTATAATGCGATCAGTCCATTTTTATTTATTTTTGGGTGAAGGGTTCTGTGGTTAGAAGTGAGAATTTGGGGGGTGGGTTAAGGGTGGGTGTTTGGCGGGTAGGGAACAAATTATTTTTCCCCTTAAGTCACCGTGGCCCATTATTACACTGTGGAGGAGGCTTAAGCAATGCTGACGCATGAGTGTGAGGAGAGTGACTCCTTTGACTTAACAATGAGACGCTGCCAGATGTAGAGCCCTTAAGCAAACCTTCTGATGATGGTGCTCCCACCGTAATACCATCCTGGAGGAGTTGAGAATGCCGTACTGTTTCTGATCACTGATTCAGTGCTAATACCCATATCCTATAAATAGTATATTACAAGGACAAACGAGTCATTTGTTACATGTGAGTTTTCAGAGGAAGAGGTTCTATTTCAACTGTCAAAAGTAAAGACAAATAAGTCAATGGGACCTGATGAAATACACCCAAAGCTATTAAAAGAGCTTAGTGGTATACTAGCAAAACCATTAACAGATTTATCTAAGCAATCATTGATAACAGGAGTAGTCCCAGAAGATTGAAAGTTAGCAAATGGTGTGCCTATTCACAAGAAAGGTAGTAGGGAGGAGTGGGGCAACTATAGGCCAGTAAGCCTTACTTCTGTAGTGGGGAAAGTAATGAAACTAGGGATGCACCAAAATGAAAATTCTGGGCCAAAACAGAAATTCAGGATGCCCTTGGCCGAAAACCGAAAATTACTTTATTCTCCAAATGATTTAAAAAAAATATATATTTTTTTTAATATAATTTTTTTAATATTAGACTTTTTAATGAATTAAATTAATCTATATGAAAAACTTCACTTCTCTTTTAGTGGTCCCCCCTGCCCGCTTAATGTTCTTCTCACCCTCCCCCCCCCCCTTAGTGTTCCTCTCCCCTCCCTCTTTTTTAGTGTTCTTTCCCACCTCCTCTCAGTCCCATAGTGTTTTTTTCTCACCTCCTCCCCAGTCCCATAGTGTTCTTTTCTCCCCTCCCCTGTCCCAGTGTTTCTCCCCCCTCCCCTGGCCCATAGTGTTCATTCCCCCCTTCCCCTGGCCCATATTGTTCTAGACCCTGCAAGAGCCTCCTGTATGTGATTAAAGTTCAATTTAGAGATTGAGATACAATGATTTAAGGTAAATGACATCTGTTTGAAAGTGAAACCAGTTTTTTTTTTTCATGCAGGCTCTGTCAATCATAGCCAGTGGAGGTGTGGCTAGGGCTGCATAAACAGAAACAAAGGGATTTAACTCCTAAATATAGAATGTAAGCTCGATTGAGCAGGGTCCTCTTCAACCTATTGTTCCTGTAAGTTTATTTGTAATTGTCCTATTTATAGTTAAATCCCCTCTCATAATATTGTAAAGCGCTACGGAATCTGTTGGCGCTATAAAAATGACAATTATAATAATAATAAATGACAGTGAATTTAGCAGTGTAATTGCAGGGGAATGATCTATACACTAAAACTGCTTTATTTAGCTAAAGTAATTTAGGTGACTATAGTGTTCCTTTAATATTTTAGATTTTTTCATTTAAATATTTTAAAATATTTATTTATTTAGTTAGGGTGGGTAGAAGTTAGTGGGGAAATTGGGGGATTGACGCTTAGGCTAGTTAGGGGTTAAAAGTAAAAACAAAAAAAAAGTGAAAAAAACTTTTGAAAAGTTTAAACAGTTTTAAAATAGTAAAATAAGTTGTTAAAAGCTAAATAAAACTTTTTAAATGTTGAAAAAAACTTAAAAAGTTGAAAAAATGTTTAAAAAAGGGGGGAAATGCGTATTACCTCTACACTAATTACTTATTACTGTCCGTTCTCAGAATACTCTTGCGAACCGTTTTTTTCTTACCTCTACACTTGGTACAGGCTAGCGAAAAAATGATACCACGCTAAGGTTTCAAATATGCCTTTTGAAACACCCTGGGGTGTCTTCTTTAGGAAATGGTATGCCTTTGTGAAGTAATTGAAAACACAACCTATTAAAAAAATTTCCAAAGTGGGGCATGGACCCAGAGTAAAAATTCTAACTTAAAGGAACACTATAGTCACCTAAATTACTTAAGCTAAATAAAGCAGTTTTAGTGTATAGATCTTTACCCTGCAATTTCATTGCTCAATTCACTGTCATTTAGGAGTTAAATAACTTTGTTTCTGTTTATGCAGCCCTAGCCACACCTCCCCTGGTTATGATTGACAGATCCTGCATGAAAAAAAAAACTGGTTTCACTTTCAAACAGATGTAATTTACCTTAAATAATTGTATCTCAATCTCTAAATTGAACTTTAATCACATACAGGAGGCTCTTGCAGGGTCTAGCAAGCTATGAACATAGTAGGGGTCAAGAAAATCTTAATTAAACAGAACTTGCAATAAAGAAAGCCTAAATAGGGCTCTCTTTACAGGAAGTGTTTATGGAAGGCTGTGCAAGTCACATGCAGGGAGGTATGTCTAGGGTTCATAAACAAAGGGATTTAACTCCTAAATGGCATAGGATTGAGCAGTGAGGCTGCAGGGGCATGTTCTATACACCAAAACTGCTTCATTAAGCTAAAGTTGTTCAGGTGACTATAGTGTCCCTTTAAATGTATGTGTCTAAAATGTGCCCTTTCAACATTGTCATATACCTGGTAAAGGTACATACGGGGGTATTGCTGTAGTCAGATGACATAGCGGAGCAACATATGATGTATTATACTGCTGTAGCACATAAAAGGTTTGCTAAATATATATTACAAACTCATTGAGTATGTCAAAAAGGCATAAAAAAAACTACACTTGGTATAAGCTAGCGGAAAAATTATTTTACGCCAAGGTTCAAAATATGTCTTTTGAAATACCCTTGGGTGTCTTATTTAAGAAATGGTATGACTTTATGGGGTAGCTGGAATAATTAACCTACAAAAAAAACTCCAAAGTGGGGTATGGACACAGCGTAAACATTTAAAGTTTGAAAAACCTTAAATGGCTGTGTCTCAATTGTGCCCATTAGAATGAGAATTTACATATGTATATATCGCATCAAATTAATATCGCATCAAATTAAAGCCCTTTTTGTTGTCTAAAAAACAGTATATAATATGTGTTGGTACAATAAATGAGAGAGATGCAAATTGCAGTTGAACACAAACAGCAACAAATGCAAAAATTGCTTGTGTCCTTAAGGGTATGTCCAGCTTCTGAAGCTGTGTCCTTAAGGGGTTAACAGAACAGGAGACACTTTATTTACATTCTGTGTAATTTAAAATATCCTACGTTTAAATATTAGATCTCTCTTTACAGGAAGTGTTTAGCATGCTGTGCAAGTCACATCCAGGGTGGTGTGACTGCTTCTGTATATACAAAATGATTTAACTCCTGAATCGCATAAAACTGAACAATGAGACTGCAGGGGAATGAGCTATACACCAAAACTGCTTAATTAAGCTAAAGTTGTGTTGATGCTTATAGGGCCCAATTTGTTTTATTTATTTTTTCATCTAGGATCTCCCCCCCCTCCCCCCCAATATATAAATGTATTAACATTAAAGTATTAATTGTTGCCCAAAAATTATTAAAGGGACCCTATTGTCACCAGAAAAACTACAGTTTAATGTTATTGTTCTGGTGTCTATAGCATATCCCTGCAGACATGTAAATGTTATTGGCAGTGTTTACATTGCTGCCTAGGGATAACTTCAGTGGCCATCACGGAGACGACCACTAGAGGTGCTTCTTGAGTCAGTGCTGCACGCATGTAGACGCTAAACTTTCTACATAGAGATGCATTGGTTCAATTAGGAGATCTTTATGAGGAGATGCTGATTGGCGAGGGCTGATGATGTAGATCAGGGGTTCCCAACCCAGTCCTAAAGTACCCCCTACCGGTCCAGGATTTAGAGTTTACACTGGTGTGTCTAAAGTGTTTATATTATTTTTTCTAAAAACACCTTAGACACAACTGGGCAATCCCTAAATCCTGGACTGTTACGGGGGACTTGAGGACCGGATTTGGAATTACTGATGTAGATGAACAAGGTAAAATATAATTGTTTTTTTTTTTCTTGTTCGTTAAAACTAAAACCATCTATTCACTTATTGTAAATTTCATGGATTTTAAATGTCTTAAAGCTGGTTTCCTCTTTACTCTACAGCTGTCCGTACTTGGCACTCCATATTACACCTGCAGTTCCTGTAATAGGAGGAATCCTTGTATTTTTTGTCATGGGGACATTATTGAGGACCAGTTTTAGTGATCCTGGAGTCCTTCCTCGTGCCACACCTGATGAAGCTGCAGATTTGGAACGACAAATTGGTAAATCAAACTGTTTACTGTCCACTTTTGGTTTTGTGACATATGCCAATTACAGTTTTTGAATTTTAAAATTCAATATAGCTGATCATTGTAAAGTACTAGAAAGGAAATTTACAGATTAAAGATTATTTTTCACTTGCTTAGTAGATTTTGTCAGCAGTTAAAATGTATTTATGTAAATCAAGATTTGTATATTCATGTATTTCATATGCTAAGGCTGGGTTAAGAAGCAGCATGGCATTGAGGTATTACCTCTGTGTCAAGAATTGGAATGGTTTAGGTTCAGCAGTGAATTGCTGAGAGTAGAATTGCAACACACTAGATCAGGGGTAGTCAACCTATGGCATGTGTGCCATGCACGGCACTTGAGGTGTCTTTGCACGGCACAGCTGCTAGAGCCAAACGTACTCTGGTCTATCAGGAGTCCCAGTGAAACTTCAGATATCTGCTAATACGAAAAGGTGGTAAAGGACAATCCTCAATTTATGCATTGCAGTACGTAGAGGTAGTGATCTCCGATAACTTCCTCCCAGCACTTGTGAATGGGAATCCACACTGTAGTAGAGCAGCCAACAGCTGCTGTTGCAGCTCCTCTCCTTGGCCTGTACCTGGCCAGCCTGATCCACTGAAACCCAGGGAAGCCACCCACACTGTTAGATCTACACAGAAATGCAGAATAACCCTCCCCTCATACAAATAATACGAACAGCCCCCACACAAACATACACACAATCTGCACAATCTCAACACCACTAGAAATTCATATACATGCACACAACCCCACATGCAATACCCCAAACATACACACACTACCAAACCCACAATGTGACATATCCATCCACACACATAATTCCACAAGTAGCACCTATACACAGTCCATATTCATAGGTATCATACACAACACCACAAACTTCATGTGAACATATACAATATAATAGCTCATACATGCACGATACAGCATAAATAACACAAGCAGAATACGTCAACATAAACACCTCAATTTAAAAAAAAATAGCACCGGCACACTACGGGACATCACAATCTTATTTCAGCACAGTACTGCTAAAAGGTTGCCTACCCCTGCCCTATATAAGTATCCTAAAATAATACAATGCACCAACTTCAAACTAGTGTAAAGGGAATCAGGGAACCTATAACCTTTTACCTGACCCTGCACTCCTCTGTTGCAATCTATGTACAGAGGTGGGTGTTATACATCTTTCCTGAGCATAACAAACATTCTCCATGATGTCAACATGCTGGCTAGTTGCAAGCATGCCAGCGTCAGTGTCGTGATATTCCTATTATTTAGTAGTACTGACTAGAAAGTTACCATAGCAACCACAGTACATGCATTGTGGTTGCTATGGTTAGACAGTAGAAGGGCGTCCTGTAGGAGGTCTCTTCTATTCTTCCTGTCAATCAGTTTTTCAACATAGAATAGAGTATATATTCCAAATAATTTATTGATTTGGTGGGAAAAATAACGATTTTAAAATAGGGTTTGTTACAAAACCCACTATTTTGCCTGTATAGGAGATGTCTTCCTCCCAAGTTCACTAACCGGTTCCTGAACCCTATTCATGTTTTCTCTGCATTCGGTGTATTTAAATCTACCAAACACCTACCTCCCCCCTGGCTCATTAACTACAAACAAACCACAGGATTAAGTGCTCTCTCTGTGTGGCCGCCGTTCGTATAACAGAACGCCATGTGCTGGAGAAAACTACTGCCATCTTGTTGCACGAACGCAGGCAGTAGGACTTTTTCGTCGAGTGTCAGGAACTCTGTCGGACACTTGACCTCACAAACACCGGTTAAACAATACGAACGCCTGCTTCTTTCTGCGACAAGCCAGGAGATCGCTGTTCGGTAGGTTTGTTCGTATAAACAAGACAAACAACCGCTACCTATGAGCCAGGGGAACCGTTCGTCCTTTTCGTTTTCAAACTCCCGAAATTGACCGATCGCTACCACTGAAACTATGGAACTAATCTGGGTACGCCTCATGAGCGGACCGTCACAACTTTACCCCAGTGGCGATTCCACTGTATTTGTGGGATCTGAGCGCTATTTGGACAATTTGGGCGCTCAGATCCAGGCTATCCAGAGATATTTGTTTATTATATATATATTGCTGATGTTTGAGGAACTTGGGCTTCAATCCCTACTGAGCTTGGGATTCAGGAGATTTATTACGGATATACTCAGCCGGAGTATAGGGGATCGGTTACAGGGTTTTTCTAACAATCTATACATTTGCTAAAAAGACTGCAACCATATTGTATAGATGGCATTTGATTTCCTTTAAAAAGCGCAAAAGTTGTTTTTGCATAACACTTTAATGCCTATAAAATGTTTGTTTGTTTGTTTATTGATAAAATATTTTACCAGGATGGATACATTAAGATTTCTCTCGTTTTCGAGTATGTCCTGGGTCCACAAAACATTGCATTATTGCAATAGGATATAATATACAAAATATATATATAGGGGGGCGTGTCCGACGGCCGACGAAGATGGCTGTGTGAACGAGCTGCTCCTCGTGGCCCCAGCATATATCGCTTCAACTAAGCGCACCCCACACGCACTCACCTCAACATGGGGCGCACTAAAAAGCAGTCAGAGCCCCAGGGTACCCCGAGACCAACGGGATCCAGGGCCGAACCCTCTATCCGCTCCTTCCTCGTCACTCCACGAGACTTTGCGTCCCAGCCGGAAATGGAGGCCGCAACTGAGACCGTGACTCCCGCCGGATTTTCCCCGGCTTAATCAGCCTCCGCAGAGACACAGGGCACGCTAGACGGGGACCTGCGCGCCCTCCTGCCCAATTTACTAACTAAGGCAGACCTGGACGCCCTCTCTGACCGCCTCAGCAGAGTCATAAGGGAGGAACTGGCCCAGGTAAGGGCAGTTGTAGCCTCACTAGACACACGCCTTACTGTCACAGAGACAGAAACTGGCACCCTCCGGTCTGATGCAGACCTCGCCCGCACCTCCATTACCAACTGTGAATCCAGCTTGGCCCACCTGACCACCTGGGTAGATGATCTGGACAATAGGGGCCGCAGACTCAATCTAAGAGTGCGGGGGGTGAAGGAGGGGGGCCCGACAGAGAACCTACCAGAGATCCTACGCACAGTGTTTAGCCATGCCCTGGGGGGACAACAAATCCACAGACTGGGCCTGGTCAGAGCCCACCGCGCTCTGCGCGCACCTCTTGCGCCCGGTGAACAGCCACGGGACATTGTCTTCTGCCTTGACAACTTTGCCATGAAGGAAGATATACTGCGCGGCGCACGCCGCATGAACACAATCCGCATAGATAACCAGCATATTTCCATATACCAAGATCTCTCCCGCTACACCCCGCAGGCAAGAAAGGCTCTCAGACCAATCACCATGGCGCTTCAAGCAGCAGGTGTTCCCTACAAGTGGGGATACCCCTTCTCGCTATCCGCACGCAGAGGACCGGACCTCCACGTCATAAGGTCCCCGACAGATGTCCCGGGATTCCAGCGCTCCCTTGGGCTCCCGCAGGTGCAGGTTCCGAACTGGCTGACCCACCAATTCATACGCCAAGCTACAGGCCCTCCACCACCACCACCGAGCAGAGATCAAGGCAGGAACAGGCCCCAACGTGACCGCCCATGGCTCCCGGACCCAACAGGGCCAGAAGAATAAACACCACAGCAGCCCTATCACGACAAGAGGTGACGAAGCACCAACGCGACCATCCATCACTCCATGAACTTGTGAGTACTTTCCATTGACTGGGGACATTGTCCATACACACGCTACATCACAGGGGGGGAAATGGCATATACCTTGGGAGGGGGGCACGTGGGGGACCGGGACACAGTCGCACATGGAAGCTAAACCTACACAGGGACACAAACGCCACTACGGGCGGAAAAAATACTTCAGGCCTTCAGAAACAGTGAACATTGCAAGAGGCCCAGAAAATCTGACCTCAAAGGCGCCCAGGGTCATCCAGGACGCTTCACAAATATATGAGACATAACTGCTATAATTTGGCGGGAGGAGGGAGATGAAGGGGATGTTATTCACTGCACAGACACACGACCCCAACAGACATACGACCCTAAGGGAGGGACGGGGGGGGGGGGGAGGGGAGGGAAAAAAAACAAAAAAGGGAGGGGAGGGGGGAAAAAAGAAAAAGAAAAAAAACAAAAAAAAGAGGGGAAAAAAAAGGGGGGAGGGGGAAAAAAAAGAGAGGGGCAAAATGACACGGCAATAAAGATAACGACACATAAAGGGGGGAGGAGAAAGAGGGGTAAAAAAAAACAAAGGGTAAAAAAAAAAAAAATTATAATAGAAAAAAAAATAATAAAAAAAAAAAAATAAAAGGGGGGGGGAGAGAAACCAGGACAACAAGGGGAAAAAAAAGAAATGGGGGGAAAAAAAAGGGCGGGAAAGGGGACAAGGGAGAGAGGGAAGGAGAACACATAAGGCGTTCCTCACGCACGGAAGGGGAGAAGGAAAAGGGAGGGGAGGGAGGAGGGACGCACAGGTCGCTAAGGCGAGAGGGTGGGAACGTATAGACAGCTCTGACACATCTGGCGGGGGGAAAAATAGGACGAATATGAAGACAGGGCATAGGATCAAAGGGAATACACAACCGCAGACACCACAACGCGATCAGGCACCCCGGAGGCACCCCGGAGCAGACGGGAGGTGGAAAACATATGACTGGAACAGGCGCAGACACATCCACCCTTAGGATTTAATGCACAGGCGTATGACCCGAATGTAACTAGCAGCTCACCAACGCGACACACGCACCGCTCCACCTATAAGACCACCAGACCCACGCCCACAGCCCCCCCCCCACGGAGACATGAACCCAATCCCGCACCGACCCACGGAATACTCGCACTCACACCCACACCCCGCAACCCACACAATGGAATACGACCAAGGGAAGACCGGAGACATGGAACACACAAAACAGGCTAGACACAGATGACACGGCGCATAACATGCCCCACGACCCACACACATAGCTTACCCAGACATCTGTCTACACGAGCCACACTACCACACTATCAGTCAAACACTGGTTATTGCCTCGGACGGCTAGACAGACGGTTGTACCCTATACCCGACGCTGTTCAAGGCCGACGGAGGCCATCTCCCCCGTCGACCAGGAACCGGTACGGGATACCCGAACCCCCCACAGGGTAAGGACTAGAAGCACTCCCACTTTGGCAGAGTGCCCCCTGTCCAGGAGCGGTCCCGGGCCTCAGTTCCTCTGAGCCTGTGGTCCTCACTACCAGGACATTAGTCCACTTACCCGATCTAATACTAGGTCACATTAGGACCAACACCGACACGCCACAGTACACACATATATTTTTCACTTCCTCCCCCCCTTGCCTACCCCCTCACGCCCCGATCCCTCCCCACCCACCGCTGCGGGTGTCACAGACGGCCGCCCAAGGGACGCAAGCCCCGGGGACTGCCCGCTACATCAAGGAAAATCTGAACGTCATTTCATACAACGTCCGGGGCCTCAACATACGGGAAAAACGCTCCCGACTCTTACGAGATCTGAAACGATACCACGCATCCGTAGCGTTCATCGAAGAGACGCACTTCCAGGAGAACCGTACACCATCCCTAAGAGACCGCAACTACCCACAAGGACTCTTCAGCAACAACCCACTGCGCCGCACACTGGGCGTCGGTATCCTGTTCTCGACCCCATTCATTGAATCAGACACACTTCGCTGCCCTCATGGCAGATACATCTTTGCGAAGGGGACCATACACGACCAGACGTACACCTTTGCGAATATTTATGCGCCAAATGCTAACCAATACAGATTTCTCCGAACGACGCCGACCACCCTGATGGGATTCACGGAGGGCACAATGATTATAGGCGGAGATTTCAACCTACCGCTCCATCACCAAGACACTTCGGCAAACCCCGCTCAACAGGCACCCAACAGACACGCGCGAACGATACAGCTCCTACACCACCACCAACTCACGGATTGCTGGAGAGCACTGAACCCCACTGCAAGGGACTACACATTGTATTCCACGACCCACGCCACCTACACCAGGCTGGACTACTTCCTCCTGCCATACCACCATCTACCCCTCCTCATAGAAGCAGAAATTCTGCCCATGACATGGTCAGACCACAACCCCATTCGGATAGGACTCAAGTCACCCCTGTTTCGACCTCGCCAGGTCTCTTGGCGCCTCAATGAATCGATCCTTGCAGACCCAATCCTGGTCACAACGACAAAACAAACTATCAAAGACTACTTTCTCAACAACAAAACCAAAGACACGACGCCCTTGATGTGCTGGGAGGCACACAAAGCAGTACTCTGTGGTCATTTCATTGCGCACTGCTCGACACGGAAAAAGGCACACAACAAACAAGTACAAGACCTCAACAAGGACATAGCGGACCTGGAATACCGCCACAAACGGATGATGGATCCGTCCACATACCGCGATCTGATTCTCAAGCGAACCCAGCTCACCGAACACCTGAACCGAGCAATTCATATATGAACACGTTAACAAATGCAGCAGACTCCTAGCAAACCTGCTGAAACAGCGCAGAAATCACCTATATATCCCCAAGATTAAAAACACTGACCAACAAATGTGCCATCTCCCGGACCAGATCGCAGCGGCGTTCACCCAATACTACGAAGACCTCTACAATTTACAAGGTGACGCACAGGCTAACAGGGCACCCCGCAGGACAGAGGCCATTCACGCATATCTTGAGGCAGCCGGACTGAAACAATTATCTACCCCAACAATTATCTACCAGGATGAATTGGAGGCCCCTATAACAGTAGAAGAACTGGCATACGCGATCAAAAAAGCAAAGACGGGGAAAGCACCAGGGCCAGACGGATTGCCGCTACAATACTACCTTCCTACCAGACCTCCTGCCGAAACTACATTCAGCTCTGAACTCAATTCTAGACGGCGCTACCCCCTCAGCCCCATTCACGGCAGCAAACATCACCCTCCTCCCGAAAGAGGGTAAAGACCTGACATCCTGCGCAAGCTACCGCCCGATATCGGTCCTGGATGTGGATGTCAAACTCTTGGCGAGCGTGCTGGCCAACCGATTGGCACCACTACTCCCGGACCTGGTCCACCCAGACCAGACTGGGTTCTTCCCCGGAAGAGAGGTTCGAGACAACACCATACGGGCACTGAACCTGATCTCCGTAGCAGCGCAATCCGACCAACAGACCCTGATCCTTTCCACGGATGCCGAAAAGGCTTTTGATAGGGTGGACTGGGAATTCCTCTTCGAAACCCTCCGGAGCCTGGGCATCGGCCCCAAATACATACAATGGGTAGAGGTGCTCTACAGTGCACCGACAGCTAGACTCCGCATCAACGGGGCCCTCACAGACCCGTTTCACATCCGCAACGGAACGCGCCAAGGGTGCCCCTTATCCCCCCTGCTCTTTGCACTAACCCTGGAGCCATTCCTTAACAACATCAGAGGCAACGAGGCGATCCGTGGACTCCGTATAGGCCGATCACACCACAAAGTCCTGGCATACGCGGATGACCTGCTCTATATTGTACAACAACCGGCCACGACACTCCACACGATCATGACTGAATTCGAAAAATACGGCAAGGTCTCCAACTTACGCATCAACTACAGCAAATCAGAAATCTTAAACCTTAAAGTTAGACACACCCAAACGCAGACGCTCAGACACCGCTTTCCCTTCCGCTGGTGCACCACCAAGATGAGATACCTAGGGGTCTGTCTCACACCAGACCCAGCGGATCTCTGCCAACACAATTACCTACCACTTCTCAAAACCGCGCAGGCCAAACTTCAGGCCTGGAATACCTACTACATGTCATGGCTAGGCCGCATCAACGCGGTGAAGATGACCCTACTCCCTAAATTCCTCTTCATCTTCCAGACGATACCAATCGCAGCGCCAAAGAGCTTTTTCACTTCCATCCAAGCGGCAGTCTGTCACTTCATCTGGAAGGGCAGGGCCCCCCGAATAGCCCACTCCCAATTAACACTCCCTAAAATCAAAGGGGGACTGGCTCTTCCCGACTAAAGGAAGTATTACACTGCGACCCACCTCAGCCGAATCATCGGCTGGTCGACAGCACCAAGAGACAAGCTATGGGTTCGACTTGAAGCAGATAGCTCCGACTGCGACCTCCAAGCCCTACCGTGGATCACCCCAGAAGCGAGCCGACGCACCACACACGCAAACCCATTTGTGAAAGCCACCCTCCGCATTTGGCACCAAAACGGCCCCAAATACTACCTCACAACACACCCAAGCCCTCTAATCCCACTCAGGAGAAACCCAGAGTTCCCGGCGGGGGACATGGGGCCCACCCTGAGACCGCGGACCGACACCACAATACCCCGAATGATGGACGTACTCACATCCCCTTGCTCTATAAAGCCACTTGCGGACCTGTTTCCGGACCAAAGGCATACCTTCCTCCACACTATAGCAAGGGAACAACTGCAGAGATATGCACGCTCGATCCCCCAACGACCGAGCCTCACGCGGGATTGTACAGAGTTTGAGTCCATGTGCCAGTTGGAGGCACCCCCCCCGAGAGCGATCTCCCAGATCTACACCACACTGACGACTGGACGATACCTACTGGCGCCACCATGCATTAGGCGTTGGGAAGAAGACCTAGACGTAACGCTCACGGACGCAGACTGGGATAAGATCATAACACTCACCCAGAAGACCCCAGGGTCGGCGAGGCTCCAAGAAAATTCGTATAAAGTCTTTACGAGATGGTACATCACCCCAACGAATCTACATGCTAGAGACAGCACGAAACCAAACACATGCTGGCGATGCGGAAAGGAGCCGGGATCGTTCCTCCACCTATGGTGGGACTGCTCCCTCATCCGCCCGTTCTGGGAAGCGGTGGGCCGAGTACTTCACGAAACCACAGACGAAAACATCCCAGTGGCACCGGCACCATTTCTACTACACCATACCACAACACCCACACCGGCATACAAACGATCAGTGATACCGAGGCTCCTCAATGCAGCGAAAGCAACAGTCCCAATCTTCTGGAGACAACCATGCACCCCCTCACTCAAGCGCTGGGTGGAGGAGGTGGAAGACACCCGGAGATTCGAGGACCTGAAGGCCACGACTTCAAACGCCAAAGAAAAATATCGTACGAGATGGTTCTACTGGCTAAGACACATCGCCTCGGATGACTTTGTGACGCCCTTGAATACATCTGAACACTGAGAGGAACACATGGGCAACAGGTGGGGGGTGGCCATCTTGGGCACCGGCGGAGTGGGGATCCCCAGAACAGAGATGGGAGACACACAGAGACCGGCTGACTAAGATACCCGCTTGCCGCCAAGCTGCCCCTCCCCCCCCTTTTTTTTCTTTCTCCTCTTATTCTTCTTCTTCTCTCTCCTCCTCTTCTCCTCGTCCTCTCCCCTCCCTTCCCCACCCTCCCGTCCTCCCCACACAAATACCAGACTCACACCGTACACGACCACAACCCCTAGAGGGAGACACACAGACATACAAACATAAACCAGAACCCCACTAACAACATAACCTACAATTTTAACCAAAGCACAACCCCATGCACTGCCTACTAGCACACCAAGACTCAGAACAGACGCCACGGACTGAGCCACAAACACGCTCCCACTATCCCAAGCTATATAGAACGGTTGAAACCGCTAACACCGGAACAACAGTCAGCATCGACCGCCTAGACACAAGAAACGATATACTAACACAATGGCCGCACCCGCTGACTAGCCGGGTACAATTTCAAACCAGATACACAACGTGCGATACCTCTGGCAGACGCCAAAACCACTGAAAGCGATATATAAGTCGTGACCACGTAGGTGACAAGAACACGTAATCACAACAAACTAACCAACCCAAGATTACTACAAGTATCATCTAGCACAAAGCCGCTCCGCTAGCTAGCTACCACAAAGCACCTACCCAAACCAGCTAACATGAGGCGACTATCCAAACCTGAGGACAAAAAAAAAAACGATATACACAAACCAGTTAACACAAAACAACTACCCAAACCAATTAAAACAGGACAACCACACAGACAAATATTACCTCGGGCTATACCCACCTAGTCAATGTATCTTGAAGTACGCACCTACTTAATTAAACTAAATACGCATGTTCAATATACTTGTTTCAAAGTTACCGCCTCTGCGTAGGCGCTTGTATGCTTTTACAATACTACGTTTGAATTCCACAAACAGAATGTGATGACAATAAAAACGATTTAAAACAATATATATATATATATATATATATATATATATATATATATATATATATATATATATATATATATATATATATATATATATATATATATATATATATATAAAAAATACATAGCAGGCTTGACTTTGGTGAAATAATGAGGCATAAACACTCATTGGATTCTCTGCAAGGTTTAACCACACTTTAACATCTGTTTTGTTGCAGTTTAATTAGATTAACTATAGCTGGCTTTTCCTTTTCCTTTTTTTTAAATTTTTGCTGTAGATGTTGCAAATGGATCTACTTCGGGTGGATATCGTCCTCCTCCTCGGACTAAAGAAGTCGTCATCAATGGGCAGACAGTGAAATTGAAATATTGTTTCACCTGCAAAATTTTTCGCCCTCCTCGTGCCTCTCATTGCAGTTTGTGTGATAATTGTGTGGGTAAGTACCTTCACTATCAAAAACCTTTTGAACAAAATTATTTTCCATAATATTTATTTAAAACCAGGGATGCAAAGCTAACTTATAAACAAGTAATGTTGTGTATTGTTTAAAATTTAAATGGACACTATAGTCCCCAGAACAACTACAGCTTAATGTAGTTGTATTAGTGAGTATAATCATTACCTTCAAGCATTTTCATGCAAACACTGCCTTATCATAGAAAAGGCAGTGTTTACATTGCTCCCTAGGGGCACCTCCAGTGGCCAACTTCAGATGGCCACTGGATATGCTTCCTTGGGCAGTGCTGCACAGTAGGCAGCACTGCTGTTCAGTGTCTCCACGCTCTGGAGATGCTGAATTTTCCTCATAGAGATACATTGATTTGGTGTTTGGCCCCACCTTCTTTCCGATTTCAGCTAATCCGATGCTTTCCCTATGGATAAGCATTGGATTAACTAAAAATCTTAAATTCTGATGTCACAAAGGAGGTGGATCCTGGGCGGGGCCAGCATCATCGGATCTGCGCAGCGCTGGAGTTAAGGTATGGTTTCAACCCCTTTAAAGGGGGTTAAAGGTGGGTGGGGGGGCAAGCCACCTAAATGGTGGTTTTAACACAATAGGGTCAGGAATACATGTTTGTGTTCCTGACCCTATGGTGTTTATTTAAATATTTGGGATACAAAAATATTTGGGAAATGAAAAGCTTTAGACAGTATACAATGTACTTTATCATGCAATATTTCATACAGGGTGTGCAATATTGGTATCAAACTAAAACTTTTTGGAAGATTAAAAAAAAATTAGTCACACATTGCTTATATGCTTTACTAGCAGTATAGCAGTATATCATACTAAATTGGCATCATCATTTAACCCCTTAAGGACCAAACTTCTGGAATAAAATGGAATTATGACGTGTCAGACATGTCATGTGTCCTTAAGGGGTTAAAAAGAATGTCTGCATTTGAACATAATGGCCACATAAGGTACAGTTAAATCAAATATTGTCTGAACTAAAGTTAATTAAAACTGCTATAGCAACCCTTATCACTCCATGGAATGCTAATTTAATGCGAACAGTGAAATCATGTAATCCATTCACTCCTCCCCTCCCCCCTAACATTAAGAATTATATCAGCCATTGAAACTTCCTTTAGGGTTTGGAAGCAGGAGTTGATCTGACATTTATTTATTTATTTATTTATTTATTTTTTGTTGTGCTTAAAGTGAACATACAGCTTCAGTACACCACAGGATCAAGGAATCTTAGGATACAAAATGCAATACAACATGTGATGTTTGAAAAAATAGGCAAATTTTTGTTATAAGGTAGGCGACAGCTAGGTAGAAGATAGTCAGTTAGTTAATTAAGTATGGTAGTGATGTTTAGTGTATTATGTGGAATAAGTTGAGCTGATGTTTATTGTAGGTGGATCGTGTATATTCGAATATGTGTTATGTAGCTTACATATATTATAGTAACTGCGAGTTGATATAAACACGTTGCTAGGTAAGGAGCGTGTGACACGCTAATGGTGCTGATACTGCCCTGCCAAGGCTCAGATGAGTAAAGCTAGTATAGCTAGGTGGGAGAAAAGTCAAACGTATAAGCAGAGAGGGAAGACATGAATTGGTTTACACAGTAAGGCGATCAGTCAGGTGAGGTGCACATCATAGATTATGCTGTGGTAAGTATTTTATGTTATTGGTCAAGTCACATATGTGTTGCACTGTGCCGAGAACGGCCGTGGGTGTAGCAGCCAGGCAGCAGGCACGGGCTTATCAGCCAATTCCTTGCATCGGGTAGGCCCCGTCTCTGTTACCCTCAGCCTCCCCGCCACTGTCCCACTCCCCGGACCAGGTACTCACGCAAGTATGCAGGCGCTTCCGCAAGCGGGGAGACTGTCCCTCAACAGAGTCCCGAGTGTGCCGGTCATGGGTCTTGTACCAGCGGCGGTTAGGATAATTGACCTCTTGGGCGGATGAGTGTTTGGACGGCCGATTTTGGAGCGGCCTGCTACACATGAGAGGGTCATTGTGGAGAGGTGGAAGTTTAGACTGCTGCTTATGTTTGTTCCACCGTGGCATTTTCCCCGGGTCTCTCAGTGGGTGTTTGGGTGGATGGTGATGATGACTGGCCTGATGGTCTTGTGATCTATGTGTGGAGAGAGGCCTCTGTGTCCTAAGTGTATTTCTTGAGGTGCTGTAAGGAGTGCGGTTGGACTGGTGGGTGAGACCGGGTCAGGCCCTGGGTGGCACTCCACCTGTTGTGGTGTTTCCACTTTCCCTACAGTTACCTTGTGGCTTGCTTAGGGTCTGCCTGGCCTAGAGTCATGTCAGTCCATCTGTTGCTGTGGGTCGGTTCTTCGGTAGCACGCTGTGCCTCGTTCTGCAGGGTTAGTTCTTGGTATTTGGCCCAGAATACATCAAAGGCCCTGGCGATACAGTCTTCCTGGGTGGCCCACATCTTGGAGGTTTGGGGTGAGATGGGCCTCGGTCCGGCGGCTATCTTGGCTCCTTCCGTGTGGGAATCCGATTCTGCAGGGCCCCTCACGCTAGGACGGGGTGAGCATGCCTCTGCCTTCTGGGGGACTGGGATGACCCCCGCCGGTCCGTAGGGGGGAGGGTGGGAGCAATTATGGACTCCGTGGTCGACCGGAGTGCAAGGAGAGCGTCCGTCTCCCCCCGCCTCAGCCTCCCGTAGGCCGCGTGGTTGCTTCATCGTTGAGTAGCTGACCGTCGGCGGGTTTACCGCATGCACCGTGTCCCCGGGCTGCTTACTAGTGCCCAATAGGTGAGTGGAACGATTTTGTCGATAGTTTTGGCTTGGTATTCTGTTGATTTGCTGGTCTTGGGCCCGGAGCTCGGGCAGCATGCGACCGTCCACTCCAGCAGTCAGGCTCCACCCCCTGATCTGACATTTATAGCAAACTTACAAGCTTTCAGTGATTAGTGGCTTTTGACCGAGAAATGTGTTCATCTACGGTCTGATAATCATTGCTAGAGTACAAATGAAAGTGAGTGAGGCTTTATGGACTAGATTCCATTCTGCAAAGTACATTAAAAACCTTTATATTCTATTCTGTTTGGAAACTGGTTAATGTATGACCGCATGTATAAAAGGAGTTGTTCAGATTTATCAATCTACTCCTTTCTTTTAGTGTGTCGTGTGGATGGTCTCTGCACAATTTATTTAATTAACCCCTTATGACCGGAGGGCGTACTATTACGTCCTTTTAAAAGCGGCTCTAAACGCCGCAGGGCGTAATAGTACGCCCTCCGTTTTTTTGTAACTTACCCGGTCGCCGGCGATCCCACGCCGGCGATCGCGGTTGGGGGGACTCCCAGGAAGCCCCCCGCAGCACGTCCGCCCTCCAGGAGCCCTCCCGGCCATGTGAGAGTGAGGTCCTTGCGAGGACCTCACAATCACATGGCCGGGTTAGCTGCCTGCTGCATTGCCAGCAGGGGGACCAACTGTAATGACAGTTGGTCCCCCTGCTGACTGAAAATCAAATAAAAAAATGTTAAAACAGTGTAAAAAAAAAAAAAATTATATACTTAGATCATATATATATATTAAATATATATGATCTAAGTATATATATACACATATACATACACACACATACACCGTCTAGGTGTATTTTAATATTAATATATATATAATTATATATATATATATATTAATATCAAATTACACGTAGACTGATACTGATTAAATATATATATATATAAATATTGTTATATATATATTTATAAATAATATTAAAAAAAATATGTAAATACGTAAAAAAATAAAATAAAAAAAATAATTAAAAATAAAATATTAAAAAATATATAGATGTGTTTTATTTCGTTCTAACTGTATTGTGATATTAATATATATATATTTATATCAAAATACACTTATAACGAAATAATATATATCTATATACATAAATATATACGTATATATCACTATATATATACCTATATATAAATAAAAATATTAAAAAAAATTATATATATATATATACGTATATATACACATATGTATATATATACATATATTAATTCTACACATATATTTATGTAATAATTTTACATAATTAGGTATCCTAATTAATTACAATTAGCGGGACCTGCCTGACAACCCATGCCGAAAGTAAAGGGAATTTAATTTGCTAGCACTATATTTAACCCTATAACTTTCCAAGACACCATAAAACCTGTACATGGGGGGTACTGTTTTACTCGGGAGACTTCGCTGAACACAAATATTAGTGTTTCAAAACAGTAAAATGTATTACAACCATGATATCGCCAGTAAAAGTGACGTTTTTTGCATTTTTCACGCACAAACAGCACTTACACGGACGATATTATTGCTGCAATACTTTTTACTGTTTTGAAACACAAATATTTGTGTTCAGCGAAGTCTCCCGAGTACAACAGTACCCCTCATGTACAGGTTTTATGGTGTTTTCAAAAATTACAGCGTCAAATATAAGGCTTGTGTTTCATTTTTTTTCACTTTAAAATTCGCCAGATTGCTTACGTTGCCTTTATGACCCTATGGTAGCCCAATAATGAAAATTACCCCTATGATGGCATACTATTTGCAATAGTAGACAACCCAAGGTATTGCAAATGGGGTATGTCCAGTCTTTTTTAGTAGCCACTTAGTCACAAACACTGGCCAAAATTGGCGTTTTTTGCATTTTTCACACACAAACAAATACTAACGCTAACTTTGGCCAGTGTTTGTGACCAAATGGCTACTAAAAAAGACTGGACATACCCCATTTGCAATACCTTGGGTCGTTTACTATTGCAAATGGTATGCCATTATGGATGTAAATTTATTTCCTGGGCTACTATACAGTCCCAAAGGCAACGTAACCAATCTGGCGAATTTAAATTTCAAATGTAACGCGCTATATTTGACCCTGTAACTTCCCAAAACACCATAAAGCCTGTACATAGGGGGTACTGTTTTACACGTGAGACTTTGCTGAATACAAATATGTGTATTTTATTGCAGTAAAAGAAAACGGTATTATGACATTGACAGTTAAAATGTCATGTAGAACTAAAAAAAATGAAAAAAATCTTATTTTCTCCCATTTTTTCATATTAAATTATGTTTCATAGCTAAATATTTTATATTAATTGAAAGCCCTGTTTCCCCTGAATAAAATGAAATATAATAAGGGGGGGTGCATTTAATATGAAAGAGGTGAATTACGGTTGGACAGACATATAGCGCAAATGCCAGGTTTTGTTTACATTTTGTTTCGTTCACAACTTGTACATTTGGCTGCAGTGTTAAGGGGTTAAGCCCCAAAAAACTGCTGTAGAGGTTTCACGACTCTTGTGATTTTTAAAAAAAAATTTTTTACAATAACATTTTTTTTTTTTTTTTTACAATGTGTGTGTGTATATGTATATTTCTTGATTAGAATGTAATTAGTTGTATTAATAGGGAAGCCAGTGGAAATTGTAAAAAAAAAAAAAATGTTCTCTCTTTGGGCACAGTCTGGTACTATGGTTAAAGGAATAACATAGTTACATAGATGAAAAGAGACTTGCATCCATCAAGTTCAGCCTTACACACATTTGTTTTTTTTTGCTATTGATCCAAAAGAAGGCAAAAAACCCAGTTTGAAGCACTTCCAATTTTGCAACAAATTAGGAAAACAAATCCTTCTTGACCCCAGAATGGTAGTCAGATTTATCCTTGAATCAAGCAGTTATTACCCTACATTGAAAAATTATATCCTTGAATATTCTGTTTTTGCAAGTATGCATTTAGTTGCTTTTTGAACATCTGTATGCACTCTGATAAAACCACTTCTTCAGGCAGAGAATTCACATCCTTATTGTTCTTACAGTAAAAAACCTTTTCTTTGCCTTAGACGAAAACTTCTTCTTTCTTCCAGTCTAAATGCATGACCTTGTGTCCTATGTAAAGTCTGGTTTGTGAATAGATTCCTACATAATGTTTTGTATTGGCCCCAAATATATTTGTATAATGTTATCATATCCCCTCTCAGGCGAGGTTTTTCTAAACTAAAGAGGTTTAAATTTGTTAACCTTTCTTCATAGCTGATATGTTCCATTCCTTTTATTAATTTTGTAGCCCGCCTCTGCACTTTTTGTAGTGCCATAATATCCTTCTTTAGAACAGGTGCCCAAAATTGCACAGCATATTCAATATGTGGTCTTACCAGTGATTTATAAAGAGGCAAAATTATATTCTTATCCCGAGAATGAATGCTCTTTTTCATGCATGACAATGCCCTACTCGCCTTAGCCACTGCTGATTGACATTGCACATTGTTGCATAGTTTGTTGTCTATAACAATTCCCAAAGTCCTTTTCGTGTGTGGTTATCCCTAATTCGCTTCCGTTAAGGGTATACGTTGCTTGTGCATTCTTTACGCCGAGTGCATAACATTTTTCAACATTAAATTTAAACTGCCATTTGTGGGCCCAGTCTATCTAAATTCCTCTGCAGCAAAGTAAAATCTTGCTCACATTGTATTACTTTGCATAGTTTTTGTGTCATCTGCAAACACTGAAACATGACTTTCAATGTTTTTTTCAAGATCATTTATAAACATGTTAAATAGAAGGGGTCCCAGAACAGAACCTTGAGGGACACCGCTTGCCACTTCTGTCCAGCTTGAAAATCTACCATTAATGACAACTCTTTGTACTCTGTTTTTAAGCCAATGTTCTACCCAAGAACAAGCATTTTCATCTAGACCGATTTCCTTGAGTTTGAACACTAATCTATTGTGTGGAACTGTATCAAATGACTTGGCAAAATCCAAATAGATCACATCCACTGCAACACCCTGATCTATACTTCTACCTACTTCTTCGTAGGGCGCAATCAAGTTAGTTTGACATGACCTGTGCTTCATAAAACCATGCTTATTTTGCTGATAACCATGTTCTTCTCATAGCTTCTCTTTAGCCATACTGACCTTTTCAGCTGTTTAGTCCTTGCCTAAAGAGGCATATAATGGACCATGATGCTTTATTTTATTTTTTTGTATTTTGGTGAGGAAAATGGAGATTATTACTCTTGGTCACAATCAAGGCAATCTAAAGTGCCTCTATCACCTCAAACTTGCTTTTCTCCTATTGCTACCTCTTCATCTTTCAAACTTTGTTCTTTTTTCATTTCAAGTGTAGTATTCAACATTTTCAGTCACCACAGCAAATACTAACCTGAAATAATAAAATGGACACTCAACTGCCCAAATAGATATAAATTAATGTTCAGTAGATATACTCCAAATGATAACATGCATGCATTTAATTGTGTATTTTTTTCATTGTGAGTATATCTAAAAACAGCTTGAAAAGTTGCATTTGTCTTGTCTGAAGCCCTTCAATCTGATGCCTTTCTAATCCAGCATAGAGGTTCTGTGGATGTCCAATTACAAACTTCCCAATGCAGCTCAATGAGAAGTCTGAACAATTTTGTTGCCTTTTGAGCTAAACAACCAGGAAGTAACCAAGCTTTGTGTTTGCTTGAAAGCCAAGGGGTGAAACCATTTATAAAAATATCAAATCCCATTAAAATCTGCACTTTATGTAAAAAAAAAATACAAAATAAATAAAGGACTCTTCACACAAATCATTTCAGCAAGTGCTTTAGGGTTCTGGACTTTACCTATAATGTCTGTTACGTTTTAGTGAATGAATAGGTGTAGTGAGAAATGTGGAGCATAAAAAAAGGATTGGTTATTGGTAAAAGTGCAGCATTAAAGAGTTATATATCTAAAAAGGGCAGAATAGTGCAGTCCAGTATAATATGTATATAAATTATATTGTCAATGCCAGTAGGACACTCGCACTTTATTAAGCTAATACAGCTCTATTTCTGTAGACAGACGGTATAATCCCCGTCTGTGTATGTAATGGTGAGATCCAGGAGTCTTGGCTTCAAGCAGCAGTGATATATGCAAAGAAAGACTCCAATAGTATAATACAGTTTTACAGTGTGATAATATATAGGGAAGTATCCTACTTGCAATACCCAGAGCATGAACCTGCTCTGGTATATTCAATATTGGGTGGAATGATATATGGATATGCTGGATGTCCAGGGAGCCAATTAAAATAAAAACGCAATGGGGGCGTGTCCTGGAACTCAGAGAGAGAAGTTGCATGTAGCTGAAGCTCCGTGCTAGCTAGGCCTTATCGCAGCAATACTAGTGACCCAAATAAGCAACAAACGCCACAAACAGGATGTCTCAACCTAAGCAACGCTGACAGACCGACAAAGGGTACAAATCAAAATGTTTTTTGTTGTTGTCAAAACAAGCCACACACAGGGAGTGACTCCGCACGAGGAGACCCAAGATAGCGGTGACAAAGGCTCAAATCCGTCTCGTGAGGTTGCAGCGGCTGATTTACCTGTTACTGGGCATACTTCAGACCATGCTTGACACTATGTCTGACAAACTCCACAACACCCTTGAAAGCCTGCGCGTTGACCTGCGGGACCTGGGCGACAGAACGTCTGCAATGGAAGATAAAATGGTGGAGCATGCAGACTCCAAAGTGGAAAACATCCTGGCCAGAAAGGATGCCCAAGAGGAGAAGACTACGGGTATGGAGGATAGGGGACGGCGCAATAAACTCGGTATTCTAAACAACAAAGATTGTAAGACATTTACCAAATTAAACAAATACCCTACCTCAGAAATAAAAATTGCAAAATTGCCAAACCTTTAGATAAAGTTAAATGGCATTTTAAGCACACACAAGTTAAATTACTTAAATGTACTACATTTGAGAACTCCTGTTATATATTTCCTTCCAATGATGCATAAAAATCTAAGCAATCCTCCAGGGAGACCCATTGTCTTAGGCATTGGGTCCGTCCTGTTAAATCTGAGTACATTCATATTATGTTATAACCTTATTTTAAAATGAGTAAATCATATATATCTAAAACACACTGTAGACCTCCTGAACAAATTAAAAAATCTAGTCTGGAATGAAAATTGTTTTAATCACGTGATGTAAAATCATTACATACGATTATCCCACATACTAAAGGATTCTCAGCCGTAAGAAATATATTAGAAAAATATAAGGATTCTGCTGATACAAATATAAAGAATCTGATGATTCTTTTTATCTTCAAAAAAATGGTACTGCTATGGTTACCAGGTTCGCACCCAGCTATGCCAACCTCTTCTTGTCTGAATGGGAATAAAGAACTGGGTGGAAAGGGCATGGCTGGGTCAGTAACCTGGTCTCTTATTTTAGGTATATTGATGACCTTATTTTTAGATTGGAGGGATCTTTACTTGAAGCCAGGGATTTTATTGATTTTTTTTTTTTTTTTATAAACGTCAATAATGAAGGCATGTTTTAACAGCAAAGAAGTCACTTTTTGAGATCTAGATATTTATATGTTTAACAATAACCTTTACCCAAAAACTAATTCTAAAGAAGTTCATACGAACAAATTACCGTATATACTCGAGTATAAGCCGAGTTTTTCAGCACATTTTTTTGTGCTGAAAAACCCCAACTTGGCTTATACTCGAGTCAGTGTCTGTATTATGGCAATTTACATTGCCATAATACAGACAGGGGGCTGTGGGAGCTGCAGAGCATTTACTTACCTCTCCTGCAGCTCCTGTCAGCTCCCTTGTCCTCCGCGTTTGTCCGTTCAGCACCTCGGTCAGCTCCCAGTGTAAGTCTCGCGAGAGCCGCGGGGTCATAGTGCGGCTCTCGCGAGACTTACAGTGTGAGCTGACAGAAGAGCTGCACGGACCGGCGCGGAGGAGAAGGGAGCTGACAGGAGCTGCAAGAGAGGTAAGTGCTCTCAGCCAGCCCCCTCCCCCCCCCCCCACTGAACTGCCAATGCCACTGGACCACCAGGGAAGGAGAGCCCCCCTCCCTGCCATGTATCAAGCAGGGAGGGGGGACGAAAAAAAATAATATATAAATAATAATGATAATAAAAAAAAAAAAAAAAAAATAATGATTTAACCAAAAATAAATTATTAAAATAATAATAAAAAAATAATAATAAAAATGCCCCCCCCCACCAAGGCTCTGCAACACACACTGCATCACACACACTGCATCACACACACTGCATCACACACACTGCATCACACACACTGCATCACACACACTGCATCACACACACACACACTCCACTCATACACACACACACTCCACTCATACACACACACACACACACACTCCACTCATACACACACACACACACACACTCCACTCATACACACACACACACACACTCCACTCATACACACACACTCCACTCATACACACACACTCCACTCATACACACACACTCCACTCATACACACACACTCAGGGCCGGCGCGTCCATAAGGCGGCACAGGCGGCCGCCTTAGGGCGCACCGGCTCTGGGGGCGCAAAATTCCAGTGACCGGCAGGAGGGAAGTGCTCCCTCCTGCCTGGTCACCTCCTGGATCCCCGGAGCTGCTGGGAGGCGTGCGGCTGACTGGATTAGGAGGCGGCGAGGGAGCTCTCTGATCTCTCTGACCGGCTCCCTCGCGCGCCTTTTGCTGATGCCGCGGGAGCCGGAATATGACGTCATATTCCGGCTCCCGCGGCATCAGAAAACAGCCTGCGAGGGAGCCGGTCAGAGAGATCAGAGAGCTCCCTCGCCGCCTCCTAATCCAGTCAGCCGCACGCCTCCCAGCAGCCCCACTGGACCACCAATGAAAGACCCACGCCAGCACTCCAGGTAGGGAGGCTGGGTGGGAAATTTAAATTGAATTTATTGTTAATTACTTTATTAATTACTGTGTGTGTGCATGTGAGTGTGAGTGTGTATGTGTGTGAGTGAGTGTGTGTGTGTCTGTCAGTGTGTGTGTAAGTGTGTCTATGAGTTTGTGTGTGAGTGAGTGTGTATGTCAGTGTGTATGTGTGTCTGTGAGTTTGTGTGTGTCTGTCAGTGTGTGTGTGTGTGTGTGTGTGAGTGAGAGTGTGTGTGTGTGTCTGTCAGTATGTGTGTGTCAGTGTGTGTGTAAGTGTGTCTATGAGTTTGTGTGTGAGTGAGTGTGTCTGTCGGTGTGTGTGAGTATGTCAGTGTGTGTGTGCGCATGTGAGTATGTGTGTCTGTCAGTGTGTGTGTGTTCGAGTATGTGTCTGTGAGTTTGTGTGTGTGTGTGAGTATGTATTTTTCTGCATGCCTGTCTGTATGTATGTATCTGTATGACGGTATGCCTCTGTATGTATGTATGTGTCCGTATGCCTGTATGTCTTGTACGTATGTTTCTGTATGTCTCTGTATGCATGTATGTAACTGGATGTATGTTTGTCTCTGAATGTCTGTATATATGTCTCTGTATGCATGTATGTAACTGTATGCCTTTATGTCTCTGTATGTGTGTGTCTGTGTGTCTCTGTATGCCTGTATGTCTTTGTATGCATGTTTCTGTATGTATGTATGTGTCTGTATGACGGTATGCCTCTGTATGTATGTATGTGTCTGTATGACGGTATGCCTCTGTATGCATGTATGTGTCTGTATGCCTGTCTATATGTATGTGTCTGTATGACGTTATGTCTCTGTATGCATGCATGTATCTGTATGTGTGTATGTCTTTGTATGCCTGTATGTATGTGTCTGCATGCCTGTATGTTTCTGTATGCCTGTATGTCTGTATGTATGTGCCTGAATGTCTTTGTATGTATGTTTCTGTATGCCTGTCTGTATGTATGTGTCTGTATGACGGTATGCCTCTGTATGCATGCATGTCTTTATATGCCTGCATGTCTCTGTATGCATGTATGTCTCTGCTTGTATGTCTCTGACTGTATGTGTCTGTATGTCTCTGTATGATTATTTCTGTCTTTGTATGACAGTGTACCTGTATGACTTTGACTGTGTGACTGAAAAATGATGCATGTGTGCCTGTGGCTTGGGAGGAAAGACACACAGGTGAAGATGCATTTTTTTTTTTTTAATTAGGGTTGGGGGCGCCAAAATGCATCTTCGCCTGTGTAACTAAAAATCCTAGCACCGGCCCTGCACACACTCCACTCATACACACACACTCCACTCATACACACACACTCCACTCATACACACACACTCCACTCATACACACACACTCCCCTCATACACACACACTCCACTCATACACACACTCCACTCATACACACACTCCACTCATACACACACTCCACTCATACACACACTCCACTCATACACACACTCCACTCATACACACACACACTCCACTCATACACACACACACTGCACTCATACACACACACACACTGCACTCATACACACACACACACTGCACTCATACACACACACACTGCACTCATACACACACACACTGCACTCATACACACACACACTGCACTCATACACACACACACTGCACTCATACACACACACACTGCACTCATACACACACACTGCAAATAAATATTCAATTAATATATTTTTTTTGATCTAATTTTATTTAGAAATTTACCAGTAGCTGCTGCATTTCCCACCCTAGTCTTATACTCGAGTCAATAAGTTTTCCCAGTTTTTTTGGGTAAAATTAGGGGCCTCGGCTTATATTCGGGTCGGCTTATACTCAAGTATATACGGTAATTAATAAAGATAGTTGCCATAATCAAGTTTGGCTAAATGGAGTACCAAAGAGTCAAATCTTTAGACTCAGAAGGAACTGTTCAGATATGTCTACTCTTAACAAATAGGCGAAAAATATGAAAATTTGCAAAAAGGATATGATAATTCTAGTATAGGAACCATCATTGAGGTAGTAAGTAAAAGGGATAGGTCAGAACTACTTAAACCCAAAGTTTTAGAGAAACAAAATACCTTTTCCCTGCCATTAATTTTCGATTATAACAATAAAAGTAAAGACATTTTTTTTTTTTTTATTTATTTATTAATAAACAATGGCATATACTAAAGGAAGATGATGTATTAAATAGTATTATTACAGATAAATCAGGTATTTTCTTTAGAGGTGCACCTAATCTTAAATTACAACTCACAAAAAATTGTACTAGTGCGGGGCTTGACAGCCATGGCGGAGAGTCGTGTTTCTAAGGGGCTCCTCCAAAAGCGTGCAATCTAACGAGAAATATAGCCCCTTACGGCCCACTCAAAGCGACAGCAGGAGCCTACTCCACCTCCTGACCTAGCCTGGACTTGCAGGTAGGATCGGTGACCGGCTGGAAGCCCAACTGCTGCACCGGTGAAAACATGCGGCCTGGTATGCGTCGGGCGGGAGAGGCAAGAGCCACGTTACCCCCCCCCCCCCCTTGGACCGTCGGGGGTGATCGAGGTCCACCCCAGGAGAACTACTCAAACAAGGAGAGTGATGATGGCGGAACCAAGCAGGGCAGCAATCATCCCACAGAACCTCCTGTGATGGCGGACGCCACGTGTCCCTCCAGCCCTCGGGATCTCCACACTGATCTACAGACCAGGTTGGAGGCTGTCCTCAGGGCCTTTTGGCACAAACTGGAAAGCCGGGCATTACAACATGCCACACAGCAGACAAGCAGCCACTTACCTGAGAGACGCCCACACCAGGTAGAGAAAAAGCACAAAGCTCACACCCGAAGGGGGCGCCCGCGGGGAAGACGCAACAGCGCCTGCAAAACGCTCCAGCGCAAGGCTAAACAGCGAAAAGTGATGCGGGGAACTAAGGCTGGACCTCTCCGGCTGTCTGCAGGACTCCTGTGCACTCCGAACCTACGGCACGGACCGCGCCGGCAGCACCAGAAACGACCATCACATGGCACAACACAGAAGCAGGTCAACAACAAACCACGAGCGGTGTTCAGTATGAGAGCTGCAGAGCAATGGGAAGCACTGCACATACTGCATGGACTGACCGCTCATTCTACCAATTTGCCACAAGTGATTGAAGCACACAGATGTCTCCATAGCACCATACTGCAGGACGGTAGCTTGCCCAGAACAGGCATCGGCTGAAGTGTGAACAGGGGGCCTTGACGCGGCTCTCTCTGGGCCATAGCGGTTTGCCCTGCGGAGAACTGCTGAAGTACAAGCTACTCCTTTAATTGTACTATTCTTGGCCCGCCAGCAGGACCCCCAGAGCAAGTGTTGGCTGAGCGGACCGAACTGACTCAGAGGCGAAATACGCTCCTGCAAGCCCAAACGCAGTGACAAAACATGAAACCGCTGCATAATACATAGCAATTTTTTATATTTGGTCCTGTGCCTATTTGCTCTGCCACCACTTAATGTTTAGACCACTATCTAGTCATTGCATGCCTATATATTGCGCAGCTGAGGGTAACATGAAGTCTGAAAATCTTCATATGTTCAGCAGACATGCACCTGAATAACAGGCTAGCACTGCACAGTATAATGATACCTTAACTAGTTCCCTGCCACGTTAATATAACCACTGTGCTCTTAAATATATATTATCCTGCTTATTACCCAATAATGTGCCGCTAACTGGTGCATATACTCAACATGTATCCTTCAAAGCATGTCCTCATTGTGCAGACATGTGTACCTAATATTTTTTTATTTTTTTTCTTATTTTATTTTAATGGCCATGCTGGGCTATAGATAAAAAACTTGTCATGCCAGATAATCTCCCTCCTGATGCCCATTGCAACTTGTAACAAGTCTCCTGTACCTAAGCGCATAGTCTAAGCTACCATATTATACTAATTATTTAAATTTTGTGTTACTCGTCATCATTATCTTATGCCTAGTGGGACTTTTCAGTTGCAACTAAATAGTTAAAGCTTGTTTGAATATACATATAAAAAATGTGCATGCTCCTCAAATGTCACTTTCAGTTTTAGACATATTGTACTGAAGCTCGCCCATGTTGCTGTGACTTACAGAATGCATGTTTGTAATCTTCACAAATGCACAACCAAAATAAAGAATAAAAAAAAAAAAAAAAAAAATTGTACTAGCACAAATAACATTCAAACTAATACAGATCTATTCTTAAACGAAGAGGTTTTTTTTTTTTATAAAATGTAACAGTTGTATATTGTGCAAAAAAAAAAAACTTGTAAAACTAAAAAATATACACCTGATTTTATGTCTAATAGAAAAAAAAATAACTTAATATAAATTTTTTTATCACGTGCAACAGCAAGAATGTAGTTTACCTACTGGAATGTCCTTGCGGACTACAGTATGTGTGAAGAACCACCAAACCTTTAAAGCTAGATTGGCTGAACATTGTCGCAATATTGAAAAAGGGTTCATAAATTATTCTGTTTCAGCTCATTTTAGCATGCATAACACTAGCCAGCTAAAAATTATAGGCATAGACAAAATCACGAAGCACTGGAGAGTTAAGTCTAGGTACATTCGAAATGGAATGTGTATACAATTTAGACACACAACACCCAACAGGCTTATATGCTGAGTTAACATTTCATTTTATTTAACCTTGGAGAATGATATATATATATATATACACACACACACACACCCACCCGAACCTGGAAGTCTGCGGCACACCACGTGACGTGAGAAATATGCGTGCATGTAGATGCCGTTGTTGCTAAGAAACCATGTAAACATGGGCAACTCACTGACGCCTCCACATACCGCAAACTTACCTTTGATCCCATTAGCAAAATTCCAACAGAGAATTAGTGAACACATCGAGATGGGGGCACAATCTGGACAGCAAAACCTCTAAATATCTTCTTACACAACATCCTAAACATCCTTGCTGAAGATTCATAAGAACTCTAAGGACCCACCAGGAAGACAGATTGTCTCTGCCAGAGACAGCCTTTTAGAACCAATAAAAACCAGCCAGGGTCAAAACGTCGATCAGGACGACAAACTTGATTTGAATAAAGCACATTGAAAAAGACAGCTGAGTGCAGCTCCTTGCTTTATGTGTGTATGTATGTATGTGTATAAATATGTGTGTGTGTGTGTGTGTATATATATATATGTGTGTGTGTGTGTGTGTGTATATATATATATATGTGTGTATGTGTATATGTGTGTGTGTATGTGTATGTGTATATGTGTGTGTGTGTATGTGTGTATGTGTGTGTGTGTGTGTGTATATATGTGTGTATGTGTATATATGTGTGTATGTGTGTATGTGTATATATGTGTATATATGTGTGTGTGTGTATATATGTATATATATGTGTGTGTGTGTATATATGTGTGTGTGTATATATGTGTGTGTGTATATATGTGTGTATGTGTATATGTGTGTGTGTATATATGTGTGTATGTGTATATGTGTGTGTGTATATATGTGTGTATGTGTGTGTGTATGTGTATATGTGTGTGTGTATATATGTGTGTATGTGTATATGTGTGTGTGTATATATGTGTGTATGTGTATATATATGTGTATATATGTGTGTATGTGTATATATATGTGTATATATGTGTGTATGTGTATATATATGTGTATATATGTGTGTATGTGTATATATATGTGTATATATGTGTGTATGTGTATATATATGTGTATATATGTGTGTATGTGTATATATATGTGTATATATGTGTGTATGTGTATATATGTGTGTGTGTATGTGTATATATATGTGTATATATGTGTGTATGTGTATATATGTGTATGTGTATGTGTGTATGTGTATATATGTGTATGTGTATGTGTGTATGTGTATATATGTGTATGTGTATGTGTGTATGTGTATATATATGTGTATATATGTGTGTGTGTATATATATGTGTATATATGTGTGTATGTGTGTATATATATGTGTGTGTGTATGTGTATATATATGTGTGTGTGTATGTGTATATATATGTGTGTGTGTATGTGTATATATATGTGTATGTGTATATATATGTGTATATATGTGTGTATGTGTATATATATGTGTATATATGTGTGTATGTGTATATATGTGTGTATGTGTATATATATGTGTATATATGTGTGTATGTGTATATATATGTGTATATATGTGTGTATGTGTATATATATGTGTATATATGTGTGTATGTGTATATATATGTGTATATATGTGTGTATGTGTATATATATGTGTATATATGTGTGTATGTGTATATATGTGTGTATGTGTATATATATTCATTTTTTATTATATTTATCATATCTCTTGCTTATTTTTAGCTTATGTCAATATATAATAAATATATATATATAATTAAATATATATATCTTAAAATTCATCTATCTGTGATAACACTCCTATATGTATAGAGTGCAAGCTATCCCCATTTGATACATTATCCTTATATATACTCTATTTAAAATTCACTGCGCCATAAAATACGTTTTTCTTTTTCCCATACCCTATATATGGTTCTATAAGGTCGGCCTCCCTAATCCAATATAGTGGTTTGCTGAGTTCCGTGTAACAGCCGACACTCACTAGCATCGTCTAAAGCAATACAGACAAACATCACGTCATTTCCGGTGTGATGCTGGTCCTTCCGATCCGGAAATAGTTTAATTGAACACCTGAATCTACTAATTGGGCAATACATCCTTTAAAAAGCCGAAACTCTGACTTGTAAGTTATTCACTTTTGATAAAGCCATGGTGAAACAGACGTCTGTACTACTCACTAAAGCACCTGATGGTCCCTTGTTACTTCTTCCTTTGTGCACAGTAAGACACAATTAATAATAATGGTGTACCCACTCAGCTGCATATGGGGAACATGATCTTATTTGCCTTAGAGGTCCTAAATCAACTTTAGGTTTAACACTTCGACAACGTTAGTCCTTCTGAACTGTAATAGGCTTTAATGCCTTTAGGGCATATTGGCATCCTGCAATTTTGATATTAGCAGGGTTAAATCAACCGATACCTGGGCCTCCATCTGAGAGCTGGGGACATTTTTAGTGGCCACAGACTTTTTGATGAGCTGCGTTTAGCACAGAATGTCTGCACTGCAAACCACTCTTTAAATAGGAATTTAAAGCCTAGAACTAGATTGCGATGTGAGCAGGGTTAAATCCATTCTCACACAAGGACAAGAATACCAGGTATCAGTGGGGCTTTCCTCTGTCAGCTAGGGTCACATACTGACTGATTTAGCTCTATGCAGTTCTTGTAGTCAGGACTGCATAGAGCCCTTTAAAGGGCCACTATAGGCACCCAGACCACTCAAGCTCAATGAAGTGGTCTGGGTGCCAGGTCCCTCTAGTTTTCACCCTGCAGCTGGAAACATAGCAGTTTCCGAGAAACTGCTATGTTTACACTGAGTGTTAATCCAGCCTCTAGTGGCTGTCTCACTGACAGCCACTAGAGGCCGCTTCAGCGATTCTCAATGTGAAAATCACAGTGAGAAGTCGCTGACGTCCATAGGAAAGCATTGGGTAATGCTTTCCTAATGGCGGTTTGAATGCGCGCGGCTCTTGCTGCGCATTTGGCGCTGACATCAGCAGAGGAAGGAGAGTTCCCCAGCGCCGAGGGAGCCCGGTGCTGGAAAAAGGTAAGTGGCTGAAGGGGTTTTAACCCCTACAGCCCAACGGGAGGGGGGCCATGAGGGTGGGGGGGGACCTAAGGACTACATAGTGCCAGGAAAATTAGTTTGTTTTCCTGGCACTATAGTGTTCCTTTAACTCTATTCAGAACACAGCGGCTGAGCTTGGGTCTGTCTCCAATCCAATTGTCATTAGTGCTGTGCTTTGCCATTTGCCCAGCACTGACCACAGTGTAATCGGCTGAGAAGCCAGCTCCATTCGAAAATACATACAATGTATTTATGAAATCAGCCAGTATATAGCTCTCACTGAATAATTTCTATTGCTTTATCTAGAAAACACTTTTAATATTGGGTTGAGGTTAGATCTAGAGGTAAGGATAGGGTTAGTGTTGGGTTAGGTTTAATACTGTTTTAGATTTAGGGCTTGTGTAAGGTTGGCATAGATATACAGTTGGCGTTGGTGTAAGCATAGGGTTAGGTTTGATATAGTGTGACCCACTTGCGTACCCTTGTCAAGTTTCTTGTGAATATACAGAGCTGAATTTGTAACCTGCCCATTGCAGTTTAAAAAAATAAAAAAAAAATAAAGAAAAAATAAAGATTGGTTTCTAATGTGGGTTGGAAATTTTAGTAGCTCACGTGTTTAAATTATTCCATAAATGCATACTATTTGCAAAATTGGACTCCACATAGATTATCCATGTTGTTTGAATTTTTTTTTTTTTTTTTATTCTTTATTTTTTGCAGTGGATATCCAAAGAACAGATGCGCATGAGGTACCCTGACGGCAATTCTCAGGCATAAAAATACAATACGCATAACAATGGGGTATACTATAGTACATGCACAATTTTGTAAGTGAGTAAATATGAAGTGAGATCAGACGTTAGATGAGGGATAGTGCCTGGCATGAACATAGCTGATCTTACGATGCTCCAGCAGTATTTGTGGTTACCAGAGTATATATATTGCTTGGTGCCTAACTGCTAAGCAGCATTTTAATGACATTGCACAAAACTAAACATACTAAAAGTACAATAGTTACTTAAGTCCTAGCTAATCTTAGCATGTGAACTCATATTATACAATCGATGAACTCCGAGTTTTACCCCCCGTTGGCTCCCCTGTGCGAGCAGACCAGAAAACAGAATAAAAAGAAAAAAGAAATAAATTATATATGCCAGAATACATTAGTGAGAGTTCAATTGGGGCACAGAGAGCTGTGTGTCAGAAGGTACTATGCCTGGCTTTGAGTCTTAGTCCCTTTGGATGTCTTGCTGGGGTTGGGTATGTGCCCCTTGCGCTAGTCTGTGCAGCTGGAGCAATCTACCCGGTGCGAGGAAGCTGATATCCCCTGGGCAATGCAGAGTTGCTTTGGGCGCTGAGTGTAGCTCCATCCAAGCTGTGTGCCGGGTAGGGTTCGCCTGTCTTGGGCTGGGACAGCTCCGTATGTACCTTCCTGATGTGGTCACCTCCCCGAGTCCTGCACCCCTCTGCTTCACTTACCTTGTCTGGGGAGGTCTTGTGCTTGACTTCGGCGGTCCTCTCCGCTTCACTGTCTTGCATTGGAGAGGCGAGTACTTGACCCGCCGCCATCTAGCTTCCGTTTTCTTGAGCCTTGTGTCTTGCCTCTGTCCCTGCCGGTTCGGGTTAGCATCGCCATTGTGATGTCTGTCGTTGGGGTTGCGCTGCCGTTTGTCCTCGTCTGGCCTCTTGCGGGGTGCACTGTGGTGAAAGCTGGAGTGACTCTTTAGGCTCTGAGAGTCTCATGTAGGCTTCTAGTGACTCCCAGAAAGTAGCGAAGATGCTGTTCAGCTGCATCTCCGTTTCCCGCCATGCGTTAGGTGCGTCGGAGGTGTGAGAGGATTCCGCCATATTAGAGACCGCAGGGTCGGTTGGTTTTAGGCTCCACGGAGCCAATACTGGCCCATTGCTTTGCCAGGGAGTCGGTTGGGGGTAGACCGGGATAACCCCCACCGGTTCAGGGAGGGGGGAACGAGGGCTCGCAATCAGATTCCCGGCGTGGTATTGCTGCTTGGGAGCGGCCGTCTCCCCTGTGCCTGCCATGCTTGTAGGCCTCATGGTGAGTTTTGCTCGGTTCGTTGCTTGCTCGGTTCGTTCTTCGTTCTCTTCACCTCGGTGATTCACAATTAAGTGCCGGTGTGACGTTGAAATTTAGCATTAAGTCCCATGATGTGTTTTAAGCTTTATTAAGGAGACTTTTTTTTTTTTCCTTTTTCTTCAAAGCTTCTGGTATTAAAGAAGGACTGTCATGCCGAACTTACCTTTCTTCGATTCCTGTCTGCTTTCTTTAAAACATAAGACAAAGTAGGGACTATTTGTCTTATGGAGGTTTCCTATGCCTGACCATCTCTGACCAGCCTTTTGGTAGATAGCTCCCTGATACCATAGGAATTAGGGAGCTATTTACTAAGCGGCTGCAAGATGCAGTCGCGGCACTAATAGGATCGGAGTTTAATTTATATGAATGAAATTCCAATACGAACAAAGTCCCGAATTGTTTCCTAACAAGAATGAAGAAACTGTTCTCATTCTGTTAGGTCACAATTTGGTAGATTCCCTGGCGTTCGCAGAAACACGGAGGAAAGGTGAGATTTGTGGAAAAATTGCTCTGACCACCGGAAATGAAGCACACTTTGGTCCTCCACTGGTCAGAGATAGTCCCTACTTTGTCTTATGTTTTAAAGAAAACTAGAACAGACAGGAAGAAATGAAGAACCAATCCTGAGAGAGGAAGAGAAGAGGAATCGATTAAAGAAAGGTAAGTTCAGCATGACCGTGCCGCTTTAATGTTTTGTTAAAAACTTGTCTTTTGTTTTATCCTTTTTCTTTTAAGCCTTTGCAAAGTAATCTTAATCCTAGTCTAAATGCTTAATTCTAAACCAAACCCTAATTTTAAACTTAATTCAATCCCAAATCTAATCCTAAATGTAATCACAAACCTCACCTTAATCCTAATCCATAATCCTATGCCTAACCCGAATTCTAACCTTAAAGGAATACAGAGCTGTATTCCTAAAATTATAGGAACCCTCTGCGTCCCATCCCCCCATTACAGAAGTGTAAAGGAATATTTTCTTACTTACCTGATTCCAGTGCCGATGTCCTTTGGCGTTGGGCCGGATTTCTCCTCTGCTGATGTCAGCAGTTGGGGGGAAGCTAATGATAATGCGTGGAGAGTTCAGCGCCCGCATTAGACGTCCACTAGAGGAGGAGTTAACCCTGCAATGTAATTATTGCAGTTTATGAAAACTGCAATATTTACAGTTGCAGGGTTAAGGGTAGTGGGAGTTGGCACCCAGACCACTCCAATGGGCAGAAGTGGTCTGGGTGCCTGGAGTGTCCCTTTAAATCCTAACCCTATGGATAGTATTAGAAGTATTTCCTCTGCTAATATCAGATTTAAGCCGAGGGATTCACTTGCTGGCCCTAATCATAATAAGAACCCTGATCTGAAACCTAATCCTCGTCCTAAAATTCTAATTCCATTAAATATAAACTGAATACTTTATTATTTTTTCTAAACCTTAATCCATAATCTTAACCCTAATTTAATCTTAAACTCAATTCTCATCTAAAACAGAGCGGTATGTTGCTGCCATCTACTGGCTAATGTCAATGACCCTTACACTTTTTTTTTAATTTTTTTTTTTTTATTGAATATAGTATGTCCAATGCATTACAATCGGAGCTGGGCAATTGACAAAGAGCACTGGTTTCAGACCCTGTTCAGACCCTTGGAGTCTCCAAATCACTTGATTTCTCAGCTGCAGTGTTCTCTGTGGAGTTAAAGGGCTGTACGCAGTGCTGTATTTCACTACTGAAAATGGAAAGAGAAAAAAAAATGGAAAGAGAAAAAATCAGCGCTAGATTGCCACACAAGAAAATAATAGTAAGGCTGCAATCCTTAAAGGGGAGTCCCCTATAATCCCCTAATGATAAGAAATGATGCAAAATAGAACAAAAAAAGGTTGCGCCTAAAATATACAGTAAAACATATAAGAGTGTATATAATAAATAATATAAAATAATACAATTTAATATTGAATATTAAATGAAATATAAATGGATAATTGGCAATAGTCCAAAGCACTTATCATAAGTCCATAATGGTAGATGCCGTGTATAAGAACAGGGATCCTGAGGCGTAAAATGGGGTGTGTCTTCACAAATGGGTACTTGCAATCCAGTGAGGTAATATGTGAAGAAAAAAAAAAAACAAGAGGAACTCCAATGGCACAGTATATAGATGAATAAAATGGTAAATAAAATAAAATAAAAGTAGTCTTACTCACACTTTTCAGAGCTAGAACCTAGCTCTGATATAACGCACGTGAAGTGGAATAATCCCCACTCAAGGATATGCGGCGTAATATTGATTGGCGAGTATCTGGCTCAGATTCAACGTCCAAGTTGGTATTATTCGACCCAGGGAGATAGAATAAAGTATATAGTGCTCTCTGTATAGTAATTAAAAGGTATAAAAAGAGAATAAATATACTACTCACAGTATATAGAGCAGGCTTGTACTGCTCAATGTAGGCGCTTGGGTGGTATCATCCCCACCTAAGGATTCTTTAGGCTTCTCGTCAGGTAGATAGTATATGTATAGTCCGGTGAAAAAGAAATCAAAGTGGCTATAAAATGTTTTATGCCAAAGTATTTTCTTTATTGTAAAATAATAAAATTAATATCTAAACGCGTTTCGCCGCAAGGGCTTCTTCAAGTAGATAATAGAAGCCCTTGCGGCGAAACGCGTTTAGATATTAATTTTATTATTTTACAATAAAGAAAATACTTTGGCATAAAACATTTTATAGCCATTTTGATTTCTTTTTCACCGGACTATACATATACTATCTACCTGACGAGAAGCCTAAAGAATCCTTAGGTGGGGATGATACCACCCAAGCGCCTACATTGAGCAGTACAAGCCTGCTCTATATACTGTGAGTAGTATATTTATTCTCTTTTTATACCTTTTAATTACTATACAGAGAGCACTATATACTTTATTCTATCTCCCTGGGTCGAATAATACCAACTTGGACGTTGAATCTGAGCCAGATACTCGCCAATCAATATTACGCCGCATATCCTTGAGTGGGGATTATTCCACTTCACGTGCGTTATATCAGAGCTAGGTTCTAGCTCTGAAAAGTGTGAGTAAGACTACTTTTATTTTATTTTATTTACCATTTTATTCATCTATATACTGTGCCATTGGAGTTCCTCTTGTTTTTTTTTTTTCTTCACATATTACCTCACTGGATTGCAAGTACCCATTTGTGAAGACACACCCCATTTTACGCCTCAGGATCCCTGTTCTTATACACGGCATCTACCATTATGGACTTATGATAAGTGCTTTGGACTATTGCCAATTATCCATTTATATTTCATTTAATATTCAATATTAAATTGTATTATTTTATATTATTTATTATATACACTCTTATATGTTTTACTGTATATTTTAGGCGCAACCTTTTTTTGTTCTATTTTGCTGTATTTCACTACTGCATGAGACTCATCAAAAAGTCTGTGGCAACTAAAAATGACCGCAGCTAACATCTATTGATACCAGGGTTTCCTGGTGTGATCAGGGATATAACCCTGCTCACACAGAGACCTAGTTAAAAGAATGTAAATGCCTTTTTAGGGAGCTACATATAGCTCATCAAAAAGTCTGCAGCTACTAAAAATTGCCCCAGATATCCACTGATACCTGGGTCTCTCTGGGTGAGCAGGGATTTTACCCTGCTCACACAGTATTGCAACAATGGGGATTTAAATGCCTTTTTAAATTATGAATACAGGGCATCTGTCAGCCTGGGACCACTAATGCTGGCCTTAGCTTACAAGGGGGACCTCGGGAATCAATAATACCCGAGATTCCCAGTTAACAGCAGGGAAGTCATTACGGCTGGTAAAATATTGTATGTCAGAATTATTCCATCATGGGTTCTTATGGCATGGACAGCCATGACAGAATATTTCTGTCATTGGTCCTTAAGGGGTTAATCACATGCATTGCTTGGTGTGACCATGTAGTATAATATTTGTAAACCTGATATTTTGAGACTGAATATTTGGAAACCTATTGAAATCATTTTAATAATTACAAATCATACTCCATAGAATAGAACAGTTAACAGTGGAACCATATTCAGAGACCTTGTTCGGGAGTTAAATCTCCCCAACCACCATTAGTAGCTTGCCCTGGGTGTCCCTGGTTCGGCACTTTCCCTTCATGCAAATGGAACTGAACACTAGCTCTCTGGTGGCCGTTCACAGGAACCAAACCCATGAATAGTCCCAGCGGTACTTAGCCGCGAGCGCTTTGGAACTAATTTTGGCATGAGAACTTTGTGGGTTCCCGGTCACCTGAGCGGGACTTACCCGCGAATGTTATGGAACTTTTTTGAGGTGACCGCGTGGATACCGGTCAACTTGGTTCGCGGTTTTGTACCACTTTGATTTACGCGAAGAGAGCGCTTTTTGGAGGGAAGGTGTCTGAGAATAAGGGGAACAAACTCTACCTAAGAGCCAGCTGGAGAACCCTGTATTGTGGCCTCAGCAGCTTCCGAAAGTTGACCGGCATAAGCTCCAAACGCCCGGAACTGTTATGGGCATAGGACAATGTGTGCTGCCAGTCAGAACTTTCACATGGTGGCATTTCCCCTACAATGCATGGATCTGAGCACTATTTAGAAAACTTGGGCGCTCAGATCAGGGCTATCTAACAATATAATATTTGTGGGGGTTCCTCTATGTCTATTGTGTTTTTATGCACAGTCGTGCTGACTAAGAAATCCGTGGGAGTGTTCTGGGCGTGTTTGACTGTATTCCTGATGTGTATAAAAGCAGGCCATCTGGCCAGAATAAATTATTACTGTTGTACCCTTCATCAAGTCTAGGCTGATGTTTGGGTTGCTCAAAGCTTTAATCACTGCTTTACTTGGGATTTGGGAGAACTACAGCGGATATACTCAGTCGGAGTATAGGGGATCCGTTACATGAGGAATCGTCCTAAACATTTTAACCCCTTAAGTCCGGAGGGCGTACTATTACGTCCTTTTAAAAGCGGCTCTAAACGCCGCCGGACGTAATAGTACGCCCTCCGGTTTTTAGTAACTTACCCGGTCGCTGGCGGTCCCACGCCGGCGATCGCGGTTCGGGGGACTCCCAGGGAGCCCCCCGCGGCACGTCCGCCCTCCAGGAGCCCTCCCGGCCATGTGAGAGTGAGGTCCTTGCGAGGACCTCACAATCACATGGCCGGTATAGCTGCCTGCTGCATTGCCAGCAGGGGGACCAACTGTAATGACAGTTGGTCCCCCTGCTGGCTGAAAATAAAATAAAAATGTTTTAAAACAGTGTAAAAATAAATAAATTATATACTTAGATCATATATATATATTATATATATATGATCTAAGTATATATATATACACATATACACACATACACATACACCGTCTAGGTGTATTTTAATATTAATATATATATAATTATATATATATATTAATATCAAATTACACGTAGACTGATACTGATTAAATATATAATTATTGTTATATATATATTTATAAATAATATAAAAAAAATTAATATGTAAATACGTAAAAAAATTAAATAAAAAAAATAATTAAAAATAAAATATTAAAAAATATATAGATGTGTTTTATTTCGTTCTAACTGTATTCTGATATTAATATATATATATTTATATCAAAATACACTTATAACGAAATAATATATATATCTATATACATAAATATATACGTATATATCACTATATATATACCTATATATAAATAAAAATATAAAAAAAAAAATATATATATATATATGTATATATACACATATGTATATATATACATATATTAATTCTACACATATATTTATGTAATAATTTTACATAATTAGGTATCCTAATTAATTACAACCACCCATGCCGAAAGTATAGGGAATTTAATTTGCTAGCACTATATTTAACCCTATAACTTTCCAAGACACCATAAAACCTGTACATGGGGGGTACTGTTTTACTCGGGAGACTTCGCTGAACACAAATATTAGTGTTTCAAAACAGTAAAATGTATTACAACCATGATATCGCCAGTAAAAGTGACGTTTTTTGCATTTTTCACGCACAAACAGCACTTACAGGGACGATATTATTGCTGCAATACTTTTTACTGTTTTGAAACACAAATATTTGTGTTCAGCGAAGTCTCCTGAGTACAACAGTACCCCTCATGTACAGGTTTTATGGTGTTTTCAAAAATTACAGCGTCAAATATAAGGCTTGTGTTTCATTTTTTTCACATTAAAATTCGCCAGATTGCTTACGTTGCCTTTATGACCCTATGGTAGCCCAAGAATGAAATTTACCCCTATGATGGCATACCATTTGCAATAGTAGACAACCAAAGGTATTGCAAATGGGGTATGTCCAGTCTTTTTTAGTAGCCACTTGGTCACAAACACTGGCCAAAATTGGCGTTTTTTGCATTTTTCACACACAAACAAATACAAACGCTAACTTTGGCCAGTGTTTGTGACCAAATGGCTACTAAAAAAGACTGGACATCGCTTATTTGCAATACCTTGGGTCGTCTACTATTGCAAATGGTATGCCATTATGGGTGTAAATTTATTTCCTGGGCTACTATACAGTCTCAAAGGCAACGTAACCAATCTGGCGAATTTCAATTTCAAATGTAACACGCTATATTTGACCCTGTAACTTCCCAAAACACCATAAAACCTGTACATAGGGGGTACTGTTTTACACGTGAGACTTTGCTGAATACAAATATGTGTATTTTATTGCAGTAAAAGCAAACAGTATTATGACATTGACAGTTAAAATGTCATGAAGAACGAAAAAAATAAAAAAAAATCTTATTTTCTCCCATTTTTTTCATATTAAATTATGTTTCATAGCTAAATATTTGATATTAAATGAAAGCCCTGTTTCCCCTGAATAAAATGATATATAATAAGGGGGGGGTGCATTTAATATGAAAGAGGTGAATTACGGTTGGACAGACATATAGCGCAAATGCCAGGTTTTGTTTACGTTTTGTTTCGTTCACAACTTGTACATTTGGCTGCGGTGTTAAGGGGTTAAGAGGAAGGATATTTCTCAGGTGTTGAAATATTGACTGTTTTGTGCAAGGTTTTCTTATAAGTTTACAGGTGCTCACAATCAAGGGGCCAGAAATTAAAGAGAAAAATGTTACACTGCAAAAATGATGTAATTCATTGCTTTTCCTGTGAGGGGTGCACCCTATAATTATACTGCATTGTCACTGCATTGTTAGTTGTGAATGAATTGCTTAAACATCTGTGTATTCCATTGTACATCAAACATTAACTTTTCTTTAGAATATATTTGCAATGTGGATGTTTTATTTTATTTTCTCCTACAAAAGTACTTGCCTGTACCATACCATAATGTGATTTATTACTACTTTTAATGTGAGGTTGTGGTGAATGTCCAGGAAAACCTACCGTACTTGCAGCCTCTTATTCAACTCAAACAATAGGTTAGGCCACGGAAAGGCAACCTTTTATTAGTATTGTACCAAAACAAGATCTTGACGTCCCTCTGCGTGCTGGTCTCGTTTTTTTACATTGATGTATCTATGTTGCCGTATTCTGCTTGTATTATTTATGGGTGCTTTAGTTGCTTTGTAGTGTTGTCTTTGTGCGTATGTGTGCTTTTATATTTTAAATGTTTGAGTAGTTTGTGGTAGTGTACATTATATCTATAAATGTGGGCTGTGTATGCTTGTGAAATTGTGTGAATGATATATTACATTGTGTGTTTAGTGTGTATATGTGGGGCTGCTTGTGGTATTGCATGTGAGAGCCTACTTGTGGGGTTGTGTGCATTTATGTGGGGTGTCAGTGGTGTTGTGTTGGTGGGGACTGTGTGTGGGCTGTTTATATTGTTTGTAGGAAGAGGCTTATTCTGCAGCTCTGTGTATATCTAGCAGTGTGGGTTGCTTCCCTGGGATCTAGGGGGAATGGACAGGCCAGGTACAGGTCAATGACAGGAATGAGATTAGTTGCTCTGGGGTGCTCTACTCCAGTGTGGATTCCCATTCACAAGTACTGGGAGGAAGTTTTTTGAGATTACTTGTAAGCGCCACAATGTGTAAATTGAGGGTTGTCCCTCACTACCTGCAATCACCTCTTGATTTGCACTAGCAGGTATTAAAGTCCCATTGGCACTCCTAATAGGCCAGAGTCCCATGTAAATGCAGATATTAAAGTTCCATTGGCAGCCTGGAGTCCCATGTAAATGCACCTTGAGTGCCATAGGTTGCTGACCCCTGTTTTTGGCACGTGTTAGTTAGGCACATGCTTTGCCTTTCAAAAGTAGAAATATTAATTTCTATTATGACTCATGACGCGATCATGGCTTTCCTATGCTTCTCTATAAGTTGTAGTACAGCTTATTGATAAAGAAGGCAAGCACAATGTAGCACAGCCTCCAGCTTCCTTTCGCTCTGTGGAGCAAATTATTGCGGTTAAACTTCCAGGGACATATTTCATCTCCTAATTATAAAAGGGCTAATTTATATGAAAATCTGCATTGTTATAAACGGTCACAAATATGACAGACGCCAGACACATAAAGACACATTAACTGACTATAATTACTGACAACAATATAATACCGTATATACTCGAGTATAAGCCGAGGCCCCTTATTTGACCCCCAAAAACTGGGAAAACTTATTGACTCGAGTATAAGACTAGGGTGGGAAATGCAGCAGCTACTGGTAAATTTCTAAATAAAATTAAATCCTATAAAAATTATATTAATTGAATATTTATTTACAGTGTGTGTATATAATGAATGCTGTGTGTGTGTGTGTATGAGTGCAGTGTGTGTGTGTGTGTGTGTGTGTGTGTTGCAGAGCCTTGGTGGGGGGTGGGCAATTTTATTATAATTTTTTTAATTATTTTAATAATTTTTTTTATTATTATTTCTTATTATATTTAATTATTATTTTTTAATTTATTTTATTATTATTTTTATTATCTTTTATTTTATTTTAATATTATTATTTTTTTTTGTCCCCCCTCCCTGCTTGATACATGGCAGGGAGGGGGGCTCTCCTTCCCTGGTGGTCTAGTGGCATTGGCATACTCGAGTATAAGCCGAGTTGGGGGTTTTCAGCACAAAAAATGTACTAAGCTTATACTCGAGTATATACGGTATCTACAATACTAATTGTGGTGAAGCCTTCACATATGCTTCTCTCTCTTATTTACTATACAAGGAACCAATGCATAATTGTGCAGCGCTGCGGAATCTGTTGGCGCTTTATAAATACCAGTAATAAAAAATACTAGAGTGGGATTACTCTAGAAGTCTCTTAAATCCTGGCTAAGTGGACCTGGAGAGGAAAGGCTCTGGACAGACAAAATAACTCTACATATTGGGTTATGTCCAACATTCGTGTTTCTGTGAATTCTCCCTGGTTATTATTTTGGCTAGAACTGGAGATTCCCACATAGAAGCTGGCTTTCTAAATCTGTAAATTTAGAGAATTATCTGTTTTGATTGAAGTCCTTTCATTTGTTTGTGAATTGTGTATGCAGTTTGTATTTTTATGTCTCCCTTATGTTTAGCTTACTATGGAATTCCATGCCGTCCTAAAAGCAGTCTGCTTTAATGCCCTTAGGATGTCGTGGAACATCCTTGCATTTAAGTGTGAGCAGGATTAAAACCCTGTTTGCAGCATGGAGACCCCAGCTATCAATCGATACCTGGGGCTCCCCTCTTTGAGCTGGGGCCATATGTAATTTGTCAGTTAGCTATTAAAAGTGTCTGAGGTCTGCTAAGCAAAAGAGAGGCAAGTTGCGTGGAGCCAGGGAGTCTGAAAAAATATAGAATGTGGACATTGAGTGCCTGGCTTCAGAGATTTACTTTGAAAATCATTTCATGTGATCGGATATATAGCACATCCTTTACAACCAAATTAACCAGTCCTGTGTAGTAATCTGCCTATATTAGGAAACCAATTCATGTACAGTGGGACCTCTGTTTACAAACGCCTTGGTTAACATAATTTTCGGTTTACAAATGAAAATCCATTGAAAATAATGCCTTTGTTTACAAATTTTAATATTTTTTGCAATACAAAGCAAGTTTCCCCAGGAAACATTGCACCTGGGAGGTTTATAGCACCGCCCCCTGCATGCTGGAGCCTGTGGGTAGCACGTGGCATCGAGTGTGGAGGTGTTGGAGCGGCTTTTGGAGCCATTCTGGAAATTGTTTGCAGTTATTTTGGGACTCTTTGGTGCATTTCTCAAGCTGTGGAAAGGTAGGGAGCTGAGCTTTGTCGTTTGCATGCCTTTCATTGTGTGTTCTGCATTGTGTGTTGGTTTCATGCCAGCTCATTTTTTTTTTTTTCTGACCTCCAAATCGGATTATTTGGTTTTTAATGCATTCCTATGGGAAACTGCGTTTCGGTTTACAAATTTTTCTCAATAAGAAATGTCCCGGAGAACGCATTAAATTTGTAAATTCTACTCCAGCTGATGACACCTCTGCAGTTAGCAGCTGTTGAACTATTTGTATGTTGCTTTCTTTTAGTGCATTTTTTTCATAGAATTAAACACATTTCATCAGTCAATGACAGACATACTTTCTACAACATTTTTATTGAATATTAGCCCTCGAAGGGGACTTTCTCTCCATGTGAATTTGACTTATTTCTTCCAAATGCTGTTAATCTGTAAACTCACGTGTAATAAATAACTAATTTATCCTTTTTCTTAACTGAGGTCCCTCTCCTTCATTTTCATCTGTAAATACCGAACAAAAATATTCATTGAGGCAGTCAGCTAGACCTTTATCCTCTTCTACATACCTTCCTTCTTTTGTTTTTATTCTAACTAATCCTTGTTTTACTTTTCTTTTCTCATTTATGTATCTAAAAAAAGTTTTGTCCCCCTTTTTTACTGACTGTGCTATTTTCTCTTCTGTGTGTGATTTGGAAGCTCTTATAACTTGCTTAGCCTCTTTCTGCCTAATCTTATAGATCATTCTGTCTTCCTCACTCTCGTTTTTTTTTATAATTACTGAATGCTAACTTTTTGTTTTTTACTATTTTGGCCACATCTGCAGAGTACCACAGTGGTTTCTTGAATTTTTTGCTTTTACTGACAAGCCTAATGCAATTTTCTGTTGCCTTCAGTAGTGCAACTTTTAAATAATCCCATTTCTCTTGGACGCTATTTAAATTGCTCCAGTCTGATAATGACTCCTTTACACATATTCTAATTTTAGAGAAGTCTGTTTTTCTAAAGTCTAAAACTTTTGTTTTTGTGTGGTGTGACTCAGTCACTGTTCTTATATTAAACCACACTGACTGATGATCACTGGATCCTAAACTTTCACCTACAGTAATATCGGATACCAAATCTCCATTTGTTAACACTGAATCTAGTATGGCCGCTTTACGAGTTGGCTCCTCAACGACTTGTTTTAGAGACAATCCCAGTAGGTAGTTTAGAATATGTGTGCTCCTGGCACAAGCAGCTATTTTTGTTTTCCAATTCACATCAGGAAGATTAAAGTCACCCATGATGATGATAACTTCCCCCTTCATTGTCATTTTTGCTATTTCCTCAACTAGTAGATTATCTAACAATTCAATTTTTCCTGGGGGCCTATAAATCACACCTACATGAATTACTGTGTGATTACCAAATTCTAACGTAACCCAAACGGACTCTATGTTTACCTCACTAACTTGTATTAGGCTAGATTTTATGCTATCCTTCACATACAGGGCCACCCCTCCCCCTTTCCTGCCTTCCCTGTCTTTTCTATATAAAGAGTACCCTGGTATTGCTATGTCCCAGTCATTTTTCTCATTATACCATGTCTCAGTAACAGCGACTAAATCTACAGTATCAGTTGCCATTATTGCCACAAGTTCATGGATCTTATTCCCTAAACTGCGAGCATTTGTAGACATGACTCTAAGCTTATCATTTTTTAACCTACTTGCTACAGGCACATTCTGTCCTTGTTTTGGGGGACAATTGGATTGATGTTTTATCACCCTTTTGCCCCCCCCCCCCATCTAGTTTAAATACATCCTAGCAAAACCTCTGAACTGCTCACTGAGAACATTTGTTCCCTTTTGAGAAAGATGCAAACCATCTTTTTTGTACAGTTTATTTCCATTCCAAACACAGCTACCATGAGAAATAAAACCAAATCCTTGCTCCCGACACCATTCACCAAGCCACAAGTTAAAGTCCCTAATACGCATCCGCCTGTCATTCTGAGTGTTATGCACAGGCAGAAATTCAGAGAACGACAGTGTGGAAGCAACCTGCCGTATATCATTGGCAAAACACTAAAAACTTCCTTAACCTCTGAAACCTCATTGCAAGCCAAGTCATTTGTCCCTAGATGGACAAGTACATCCAATTCCCCTTCCTGCTTTGCTCGCTTAACAATATTACAGATACATCTCCTGTCTCTGTGAGCAGTAGCTCCGGGAAGACACCTTACAAGGACCACCATTGTCCATCTCCACACCTCTTATGATGGAATCCCCCAACAACAACTGCTTTCTATTAGGCCTCACCATAGTCTCCACAACACCACTAGCCTCAGTTCCTCTCTCCACAACACCACTAGCCTCAGTTCCTCTCTCCACAACACCACTAGCCTCAGTTCCTCTCTCCACAACACCACTAGCCTCAGTTCCTCTCTCCACAACACCACTAGCCTCAGTTCCTCTCTCCACAACACCACTAGCCTCAGTTCCTCTCTCCACAACACCACTAGCCTCAGTTCCTCTCTCCACAACACCACTAGCCTCAGTTCCTCTCTCCACAACACCACTAGCCTCAGTTCCTCTCTCCACAACACCACTAGCCTCAGTTCCTCTCTCCACAACACCACTAGCCTCAGTTCCTCTCTCCACAACACCACTAGCCTCAGTTCCTCTCTCCACAACACCACTAGCCTCAGTTCCTCTCTCCACAACACCACTAGCCTCAGTTCCTCTCTCCACAACACCACTAGCCTCAGTTCCTCTCTCCACAACACCACTAGCCTCAGTTCCTCTCTCCACAACACCACTAGCCTCAGTTCCTCTCTCCACAACACCACTAGTCTCAGTTCCTCTCTCCACAACACCACTAGCCTCAGCTCCTCTCTCCACAACACCACTAGCCTCAGCTCCTCTCTCCACAACACCACTAGCCTCAGCTCCTCTCTCCACAACACCACTAGCCTCAGCTCCTCTCTCCACAACACCACTAGCCTCAGTTCCTCTCTCCACAACACCACTAGCCTCAGTTCCTCTCTCCACAACACCACTAGCCTCAGTTCCTCTCTCCACAACACCACTAGCCTCAGCTCCTCTCTCCACAACACCACTAGCCTCAGCTCCTCTCTCCACAACACCACTAGCCTCAGCTCCTCTCTCCACAACACCACTAGCCTCAGCTCCTCTCTCCACAACACCACTAGCCTCAGCTCCTCTCTCCACAACACCACTAGCCTCAGCTCCTCTCTCCACAACACCACTAGCCTCAGCTCCTCTCTCCACAACACCACTAGCCTCAGCTCCTCTCTCCACAACACCACTAGCCTCAGCTCCTCTCTCCACAACACCACTAGCCTCAGTTCCTCTCTCCACAACACCACTAGCCTCAGTTCCTCTCTCCACAACACCACTAGCCTCAGTGCCTGTCTCCACAACACCACTAGCCACAGTGCCTGTCTCCACAACACCACTAGCCACAGTGCCTGTCTCCACAACACCACTAGCCACAGTGCCTGTCTCCACAACACCACTAGCCACAGTGCCTGTCTCCACAACACCACTAGCCACAGTGCCTGTCTCCACAACACCACTAGCCACAGTGCCTGTCTCCACAACACCACTAGCCACAGTGCCTGTCTCCACAACACCACTAGCCACAGTGCCTGTCTCCACAACACCACTAGCCACAGTGCCTGTCTCCACAACACCACTAGCCACAGTGCCTGTCTCCACAACACCACTAGCCACAGTGCCTGTCTCCACAACACCACTAGCCACAGTGCCTGTCTCCACAACACCACTAGCCACAGTGCCTGTCTCCACAACACCACTAGCCACAGTGCCTGTCTCCACAACACCACTAGCCACAGTGCCTGTCTCCACAACACCACTAGCCACAGTGCCTGTCTCCACAACACCACTAGCCACAGTGCCTGTCTCCACAACACCACTAGCCACAGTGCCTGTCTCCACAACACCACTAGCCACAGTGCCTGTCTCCACAACACCACTACACTCTGAAAGTGCAGAAAATGAATTATGTAGAGCAACAGACTGTGCAATATGCCTTTTATCCACAACTCTAAGTCTACCAGATCCTACAGTGATCCATCTGCCATTCCTAGTATGTCTCTGCGGCAGTGGCTTTGCAGCAGTTCCAGCCTGAGTGTGTTTACCAGAAAATTTACAAATCTCAGACTTCAAAAATACAATCTCCTGCCACAAGATAGAGAACTGTCTACAGATTAGACAACAACCAAACCTCCAAAAAGTGGAACGTGAAACAAATTCATAGCAACTATTACACTAAACTAAGTCTGCCATTCCAATGAGGTGAATAATTTAAATCAAACAAATCTTAACTTTTTATTTATCCTCTTGAATACCTCAGATTACCTCCAGTTTCTCTCCAGAATATCTCCAACCACACACACTTAGAAACAACACTTAGATGAAGCAACCAAGCTATATTAGCCAAGCTAATGACAACAACCCTTATATACTCCTAAAATCACCACCCACTAGGAATGTTTAACACCTGGGTAGGCCTCTGCTTATTTGCAAACAATAGCTAAATTAAACAGCAATCAATGGCAAGTAGCTTACTAATCAAATCAAATGCCTTATAATTACCAACAGGAAATAAAACCTTGTGCAATCAGTAACTGAAAGGGTTAATGCTGTCCTGGACTCAATTCCCCGTTGATTCTGAATCTCTCGGTCACCACATCAATTGATGGGAGAAACTTGTTCAGCAAATAACAGACACGAAAAGGTGCTTGACAAGTTCTCTCAAATGCTTTACTGTGTAATGAGTATTTATGCAAATTAAGTTACTTGAGTCATGAGATATGCCATACAGAATATAAGATTGATTACTTCCTTAAATATCACATGTTATTCTGGCAATGGTAAGATAAGACTTTCTTGAATATGTCTGGATTCTGGGCAAGACATCCTGAGTATTTAGCATTGTCTTACATCCTATAGAATTGTAAGTCTGTCACAGTCAATCATATTAGAACATCCTATAGAATTGTATACTAAGCATATTATCACCTTGTCATACATCCTATAAGGAAAAATGTTATTGTCCAAGTCTTTCACAGTCAGCATATCTATGATGTACATTAAATTTAGCATACAAAGCAAAAAGTAGTTTAACTGTTTCAAATCCCTTCAGTCAGCAATATTGATTATAAACATTATCTAAGCATAAAATACATATATCAGAAAAGTTAACTATTTCATTTTCTTACAGTAACCTTTTCCTACAGATGAATCTTACCTGTAACAGTAAAAAAAAAAAAAACGCTTAGCACAAATCTTAGACAGTTGAAGCTTCTGTAAAACTCTCCAGAATATCTCCAACCACACACACTTAGAAGCAACACTTAGATGAAGCAACCAAGCTATCAATCTATATATTGATATGTCTGTTCAGGTGTAATTCACCTCTTTCATATTATGTGCACACTTATTATATATCATTTTATTCAGGGGAAACAGGGCTTTCATTTAACATCAAATATTTAGGTATGAAACATAATTTAATATGAATAAAATATAAAAAAAATGGGAGAAAATAAGAATGTAAAATTACTTTTTTTAGTTCTACGTGACATTTTAACTGTGAATGTCATAATACTGTTTGCTTTTACTGCAATAAAATACACATTTGTATTCAGCGATGTCTCACGTGTAAAACAGTAACCCCTATGTACAGGTTTTATGGTGTTTTGGGAAGTTACAGGGTCAATTATAGCATCAGTTTTTTTACATTGACATTCGCCAGATTGGTTACGTTGCCTTTGAGACCATATGGTAGCCCAGGAATGATAATTACCCCCATGATGGCATACCATTTGCAATAGTAGACAACCCAAGGTATTGCAAATGGGGTATGTCCAGTCTTTTTTAGTAGCCACTTAGTCACAAATACTGGCCAAAGTTAATATTTGTTTGTGTGTGAAAAATGCAAAAAACTAATTTGAATGCCAATTTTGGCCGGTGTTTTTTTTTTCTTTTCTTTGTTTTTTACAATTATTAAAATATATATATATGTATATAGATATATATTATTTCTTTCTACATGTATTTTGATATCAATATATATATATTAATTTTAAAATACAGTTAGAATGAATTTACACATATATATATATATTGTTTTTTACGTATTTACTGATTTATTTTCTATTTATATATATATATTTTTTTTTTTTCTGACATATGGTGGCAGTACAATAGGGATGTACTCTTCCCTCGGCACAAGCATCTGAAATAAATAATTAACATAAAAAGTTCCTCCCCTTACCAGCTATAAGAGACCTCAGTTCTCTTTCTTGTTCCATCAGGAACGGACGGCATCTGGAATGAGATGGTGAGGCACATGGGTTGCTGCCAGGGGGATCCGGTCTGATAGCCTCCCGGGTGGAGAGCTGAATGGCCAGCAAGCATCCTACAGATTACGGGGCAGGTATGGTAAGCCTGCTTTATGACGAGTGCAGCAAATCACTGCCCGTTGGAGACGCATGCGCACGCCGGTGGAACACATGCCCGGGTGGTTATGCTTTCCATCGGAGTTCCGACCGCACTATGCGCATGCGCGGTCTGAACTCCCCGAAAATGGCGCCAGATTTCTGCCTATTTATGCTGTGCAGATCTTACTGTCAGCATGGATGCTCGGCAGTGAAGGTCTCCCATGTCACTAGCCCCCCCACGCGGGTCAGAGGTTTTAGAGGTAGGATTCTTTGTTTCTAATCTTTAAAACTCTGTTTTTATTGTTTCTACAAATATGGTTTATTTGCTTATGTATTGCAGATATGTCTAGTCCTGTCTCTATTGATATTATGGATAAAGACACAATGCCTACTCCTGCTTCTAAAAAAGCCAGTTCCAAAGCTAAACATCTCTGTTGTAGTGAATGCTCCACTCCTTTACCAGATGGTTTTAAAAGGAAAGTCTGTAATATTTCCTCTTCTTTGACGCTAGAAAAATCCAAGCAACAAGATATGAAATCCTTTTTGTCTTGGTTTCAGGATAATCTGGCCCAGACTTTTGAGTCTTTTAACCCCTTAAGGACACATGACATGTGTGACATGTCATGATTCCCTTTTATTCCAGAAGTTTGGTCCTTAAGGGGTTAAAGAGCCTGCTTACACTTCTCCTGTAAAAGCTACTAAACAGAAGTCTAAAAGGAAGAGAACACAGTCTAGTTCAGAACTATCCTCAGGTGAATGTTCTTTTTTATATTCAGAATCCTCTAGCGACTCTTCTGACACTGAGGTTGGTTTTCCTCATGATGAGTTGCGAAAATTTATTAAAGAGGTTAATGTTATCCTTTCTGATGAAACGGTAGACAAATCCAAGAGTAAAGCACTTCCAGTCCAACAAAAAATGCTGGATTTGATTTTCAGAGAATGGAAGTACCCTGAGAAAAGGGCTTTCATCTCCAGACATTTTAAAAGTATTGTTAAAATGGAGGAGGACGATAAATGGGAAGAACTACCGGTAGTTGATGTACAAGTGGCTCAATTGTCTAAAAAAAAGAAAACTACCATACCTATTGGGGAAGTTTCTGGTCTGAAAGACCCTATGGATAAGAGGGCTGAAACTTCCAGCAGAAAGGCTCATCAGGCTGCAGGTTTTCAGGCTAAAGCGGGGCTTCAGTGGTGAGAGCTCAGAATCTTTGGCTTAATACTTTGGAAGATGGTCTGGGTGATAAACAAGACAAAGGCCTTTCCCTCCTGTTCCAAAATGTAAGGTTGTCTAATGAGTACCTTATGGATATTGTCACGGAGGCGATTACGTTTTCGGCTCGTGTCATGGGTTTGACATCTGTGGCCCGAAGGGCACTGTGGCTTAAGGCCTGGACAGCAGACACTGCATCAAAATCTGCATTATGTGAACTTCCCTTGGAGAAGAAAAAGTTGTTTGTTCTCCTCTAGAAGAGTTAATCCGACAGATGTCGGAAACCAAGAAGACCTTGCCTCAAGACAGAAAATATGCCTGGAAACCCAGGTATAGAAATTTCCAATTCAAAAACCGTAGGGGCTTTCAAGAAAAACCCAGGTTTTTTCGTCAACAAAGGAGAAATCAAAGATTTGGCACACAAAAAGACAATAAATCTGACAGAAACAAACGTTTCTGACGCCATGAGAGTGGGCTTGAGGTTGCAAGGTTTTGTTCACAGATGGAGGGAGACGACTACAAATCCATGGATTTTAAATCTGGAGCAAAAAGGATACCAAATAAAATTCTTAGATGTTCCAAGACCAAATTTCCTTGTCTCCTCCTACCGGTCGAAGTTAAAATACCAAGCCCTTTTTTCTGCCACGGTCTCCCTATTAAGAAAAGGTGTGGTAGAAAGGATTCCAACTTCCCAAGTATATCAGGGTTATATACTCCCGGTTGTTCCTAGTCCCAAAACCGGACATGTCTTTTCGTCCAATCTTGAATCTAAAAACCCTGAACAAGATCATTCCTTACCAACATTTCAGAATGGAGACTATAGCGTCTGTCACTCATATCCTTTGAAAGGGAGATTTCATGGCAACTTTAGATCTAAAGGATGCCTATCTGCATATTCTTATGGATGTGATATCAAGAAAATACCTAAGGTTTGTTATAAGGAAAGGGAAAAATGTCCATTTCCAATTCAGAGCCCTTCCATTCGGGCTAGCTTCAGCACCCAGGATTTTTACAAAGGTCCTCACACCTGTCACAGCTTTTTTTGAGGATGCAGGGAATCACAGTAGTACCTTACTTGGACGACTGGTTAATAAAGGCAGATTCAAGAGGCGCTCTAGAATCAGATGTGGCCTATACACTAGAAATCCTGGAAGAACATGGTTGGATTATCAACCTAGAAAAATCACACCTTACCCCTACAAGGTCCATCCTGTTTTTAGGGTTTTTGATCAAGTCAGACACTTTGTCGGTTCATCTGACAAGAGAAAAAAGAAAGATTTTAATAAAAAACCTTCTTCGGATGTCAGAATGTTCAGTGAGGAAAGCCATGCAGGTTTCAGGTCATCTGACCTCTACAATCCCGGCAGTAAAATGGGCCAGAGCGGAATCAAGGCCCTTACAGTGGGAAATTCTTGTCCAATGGTCAAAGAAGGAAGAAAACTTGGATGCATTAATGAGTATATCAGATCATACAAAAGAAAAAAATCTCTTGGTGGCTAGAGGAAAAATTAATTACAGAAGGCCTGTCTTTTCGTCAAAAATCTTGGATCGTGATTTCTACAGACGCTTTAAATACAGGTTGGGGAGCTCACCTCCTGTATCACTTAAGACACGGTGTTTGGTCAAAAAGGAAACAAAGGAATCTTCAAATTTCAAAGAGTTGTTAGCAGTACTCTACGCTCTTCAGCAGTTCAAGGATTTAATTGTAGAGAAAGCTGTAAAAATCCAGTCGGACAATCAGACTATACAGTCTCCTACCTGAACAAACAAGGCGGTACAAGAGTAAAGAAATTGTATCTCCTTTGCTCACGGATTATGTCCTGGGCTCCGTCATCTAGACGACATTTCAGCCGTTCACATTCGTGGTATAGACAACGTGGTAGCAGACGATTTAAGCAGATCAAAGTGGTCTCTCAATCAAGAAATTTTCGCTCAGCTGGTGGAGAGATTTGGTCTTCCAGTCATAGATCTTATGGCAAGAAGATCCAATGCAAAAGTGAGATAGTTTGCCTCCTTCTTCAAGGTAGACAGGCCGCTGATAATGGATGGTCTTTCGATCCGGTGGGAGTGTCCCCTTGCTTACATTCCCCCCCCCCCAGTAAGCCTTGTCCTGAGAATTCTGCAAAAGGTAACATCAGATCAAGCTCATATTCTGGCCATAATACCGTACTGGCCAAACCGCAGCTGGTTCTCGGTTTTGAAGAAAATTACTTTAAAGTACTGGATTCTTCCAGTAACACCGGATCTTCTTGAAAACGAGGGAATTCCAGTAGAAGTATTGAACATGTTCAGGTTGACAGCTTGGCTGTTGCAAGGCGAATTCTGCATAATAGGGGTATTAAAGAAGAGAGGTTTCAGTTACTGTTAAATTCTACCAGGAGCTCTACCTCTTCTATCTACTAAAGATTTGGACGAGATTTCTTCACTGGTGCATTTCTAATCGTTGCATAGGATCCTCTCCTTCTACTATCCTTCATTTTTTGGTCTTGCTCAAGGTTTTAGTCTGTCTACTTTCAAAGTACAAGTTTCCGCTCTCAGTCATTTTTTGGTAAAAAATTGGGCTTCTAATCCTCTCATTAGGAGATTTCTTAAAGCTGTAAGGCTCGTAAAGCATCCTAAGAAAATCTGTTTTCCCTCTTGGGATTTGCCTTTAGTTTTGAAATCTCTGTGTACACATGAACGGTATTGGGAATTTTCAATGAGGCCGAAAGGGCCAGAGAGTATGTAACAGGATTTATCCTACCAAGGACACGAAAAGGTCCAAGGAACCTAGGAGCAAATTTCATGCTAGGGACTTTGAGCCTGATGTTACGGGAAGATAACCAAACCCTCTCACCCACTTGGTAAACAGGGTTGGCTCCTCAACGTGTATCAGCATAATGCTTGAAACGGTCAGCAGCAGTACCCAGAGCAGATTAAACTTTAACCCAGGTATCACGGATGGAAACCAGACGGTCATCCAAAGCAGGAATAGCCGTATCAGAAAAAACTGCCGGTAGGACAGTAGGATGCCAGCCATTATTTACAAAAAATTGACTATGCCCAGTGGAGTCATGGTCAGCATTGTTCCTAGCAAACTCTGCCCATGGTAATAATTCAGACCAATTGTCTTGAGTGCTATTAACGAAACAACGCACGTATATCTCCAAAGACTGGTTAGCCCTCTCAGCTGTACCATTCGTCTGGGGGTGGTAAGATGATGAAAAAGACAATTAGATCCCCAATTGCTTATTGAAAGCCCTCCAAAACCGGGATACAAACGGAGAACCTCTATCAGATACAATATTGTAAAGAATGCCATGTAGACAGACAATCTCACGTATAAAGATCAGTACCAGGTCTTGAGATGACGGTAATTTCTTGAGAGGGATGAAGTGAGCCATTTTAGAAAAACGGTCAACAACCATGAGAATAGTGGTATAACCATTAGAACTAGGAAGTTCTACAATGAAATCCATAGACAAGTGGGACCATGGGACCTCAGGAGCGGGAAGAGGTTGTAACAAGCCACAAGGGAGTTTATGAGGTACTTTGGAAACCACACAAACAGAACAAGCCTGCACATACTCCTTAACATCCTTCCTGAGGGAATCCCACCAGAATGACCTCATGATAGCAGAAGTGGATTTATTAATACCTGGGTGACAAGCAGACACATTGTCGTGAAACACCTTCATGATATTAACCCTTTCCCCCAATGGAACAAACAATTTGTCCTGAGGTTTACCGCAGGGCGCCTGAGACTGAGCCTCCATGATGGAGCCAAGCAGCGGAGAGGACAATGAAAGGATAGTGGAAGCAATGATACATTCCGGGGGAATGATATGGGACTTTTCTTGCTCTTGTATAGACTCCGTATCAAACTGTCTGGATAAGGCGTTGGCCTTCACATTTTTAGAACCAGGTCTAGAAGTAATAAGAAAATTAAAGCGAGAAAGAGAACAGAGACCACCTAGCTTGTCTAGAAGACAATCGTTTAGCATCTCCTATGTAAGCCAGGTTTTTGTGGTCAGTAATGATCAAAAGGGGGTCCTTGGAACCCTCTAAAAGATGTCGCCACTCCTTGAGAGCTTGAATAATGGCCAACAATTCCCTATTGCCAATATCATAATTGCGCTCGGCAGGAGACAACTTTCTAGAGAAGTAACCACAAGGATGCAATAGAGTATCCTGGCGCTCCCTCTGGGAGAGATCTGCCCCTACCCCTGTCTCTGATGCATCAACTTCCAGTATGAAAAGTTTACTGTTGTCAGGATGTATCAATATGTTGGCGGAGGCAAACCGCTGTTTGAGAGTTTCAAAGCATTCTATAGCCTCTTTAGACCATATCGTACTGCTAACCACCTTGCATGTCATATTGGCGATGGGAGCTATTACTGAAGAAAATCCCTTTATAAACCGTGTGTCCTAATTGGCAAAACCAATGAACCTTTGAATGGCTTTCAACCCAGTGGGTAAAGGCCATTGTAGAACCGATTCCAGCCTTTTAGGATCCATCTGAAACCCAGAGGCAGAGATATTATATCCCAAAAACTGTACTTCAGATTGGTCAAAGATGCATTTTTGTAATTTACAATAAAGTTGATTCTTTAACAAGGTCTGCAGAACTTGTCTAACGTGATCGTGGTGAGTCTGAATGTCAGGAGAATAAATATCATCCAGATAGACCAAGACAAAAGAGTAAATGTAATCCCTGAGTAAATCATTTATGAAATCTTGGAAAACCGCTGGAGCATTGCACAACCCGAATGGCATCACTAGATATTCATAGTGTCCACTTCTGATATTAAATGCAGTCTTCCACTCGTGGGTTTCCTTGATTCTCACTCAATTGTAAGCACTTCTAAGAACAAGCTTAGTAAACACTTTAGCGCCCTGGAGTCTGTCAAATAATTCAGCAATAAGAGGAATGGGGTTGGGAGTTCTTAATGGTGATTTTGTTCAATGCCCTGTAATCGATACATGGGCGCAACTCACCGTCCTTTTTAGATACAAAAAAAGAATCCTGCCCCAGCAGGCGAGGATGATTTTCGTATGTGGCTTTTATTCAATGAATCCTTAATATATTCCTCCATTACTCTACTCTCCTGAGGTGACAGAGCATGGACTGCCCCTTTAGGTGGCATAGCTCTGGGTAGTAAATTAATGGAACAGTCATAAGGTCTGTTAGGAAGTAGAGTATTTGACTGAGTTTTGCTGAATACTTCTTTAATGGATTGGTACTGTATAGGGAATTCCGGGTTTTGAGGTGTACTAGTGGGTACTCCAATAGTGCCCACTCTTTTGGCAACATTCAACATACACCTTTCATAACAATCCTTACCCCATTCTAATATTTCCCCATTAGCCCAGTCAATATGAGGGGTATGCTTGTTAAGCCATGGAAAGCCTTATATGACCTGACAGGAAGGGGATGCAATAACCTGAAATGTAATCTCTTCCTTATGTAAGGCACCAATAGACAAATTAATGGGTAAGGTTTCGTGTGTAATCAATGGTTGTGAGAGTGGTCTCCCATCAATAGCTTCAACAGCTTGTGGTGATAGTCTCTCCTTGATAGGTATAGTATTACCTTTAAAAAAAATTGAACGTCGATGAAGTTTCCAGCAGCACCTGAATCCATCAGGGCTTTGCATGCAAAGTTCTTCTTTTCAAAGGCAATAGAAATATCAAGGAGAAACCTATTTTTATCCATTCCAGAGGACGTTTCCATTACACTTAAGATCTGGCCCATTTGAGGTGCTTAGGTGCAGTAGTTTTCCGGACGTATGGGACAATTGTTTCTCATATGTCCTTTTCTACCGCAGTACATACATAGGCCTTCTTTTCTCCTATATTGTCTTTCTGCTTCCAACAGTCTAGTGACCACCAACTGCATGGGTTCGGGTTCGGACTGTATAGGAAATTCAGAGACAATACGTTTGGAAAAGTGGGGTGCTAAAGGCATATTCATGTGTCTGGTCTTGTTTCTAGTAGCTTCTCTGGTTCTCCTCTATTATCAATTTACATGACAAAAGTGATAAATTCATTAAGCTTTTTGGGTAAGTCTTTGGCGGCAATCTCATCTAGCATAGTTTCAGATAATCCCTTTTTAAATGCAGAGATTAACCCACTATTAGTCCAGTCTACCTCGGAAGCTAGGGTATGAAATTCTATGGCATACTCCGAGATAGACCGGTTCCCTCGTCTGATATGCATCAGGGCAGTAGAGGCGTCTTCCTCCCTGCCTAATATTTCAAACGTAAGTTTAAATTCCGTAATAAAGTCCTGGTAATTGTGTGCCACACTCCTATTACTCTCCCATAATGGATTGGCCCAAGCTAAAGCTTTACCTTTTAATTGATTCATCAGGTAACCAATTTTAGCTCTGTCTGTGGGAAAAGATCCCGGTGAGGCCTCAAAATGATACTCTATTTGGTTAAGGAATCCCCAGCATTCTTGGAAATTACCGTCAAAATGCAGAGGAGGAGATGGAGAGATAGTTGGTGCCTTATATACTATAGGCGGAGGTACACAAGGCGGAGGTGAGACAGTAGGAGCAGCCGCAGGTTGCAGATGCGCTGTACGGGTACGAAGCGTACTGAAGGCCTGGGCAAATTGATCCATGCGGTGATCATTCTCCTCAAGTTTCCTTTCGCAAGCAGCTATGTGCTTACACAATTCTACAGGATCTATGCCTATGTCGTAATGTCAGAATTACAGAATGATCAGCACGTAGAATTGTGTAACATAGAGGACTGATAGGTAATGTATACCGGACCTTAGAACGGCCGGACTAACGTACCAAAGAATAGTCAGGAATACCCGAGGTCAAGGGAAACCGAAAGAGACACAACGATAAAGAAAAGCCAGGAGTCGGGGATGCCAGAAAACAGGAAAGTTAAAAACCATGCCAAAGTGAAATAACCAGAATTACCAGAATCAATAACGCACTCTCGGACAACCACAAGGGAAACCACGACAGGGCACTGAGCAGGATGAGAACTGGGCCTAAATACCCCTCCTCTAGATCTGATAGGCTGTAACCGGCCTTTGACCCCAAAGGCAGTTACCAGGTTCCCATTTGCATAATTGCTGCTCAGCATTAACCCTTCTGTGGATTTGGTTGCTGCTCGGCTGTGTGGACAGTAAATGCCATTAACCACATTTTTATAAGCGGATGAATACGTGATATATATATATATATATATATATATATATATATATATATATATATATATATATATATATATTAATATTAAAATACACTTAGACTGTGTATATGTGTATGTATGTGTGTGTGTGTGTATATATATATATTATGCATATAATCAAAGTATATATTTTATTTTAAACTGTAACTTAAATATTTATTTTATTCTATGCCGTCCATGTGATTGTGAGGTCCTCGCAAGGACTTCGCGATCACATGGCCCAGGGGGGCCGGAAAGGAAGGAGGAGGACTCCTTGGGCTGCCAGGTGAGTCCCCAGACCGCGAGGGATCACCAGTGACCGGGTAAGTACATAGGACAGCTTGGGCGTTCTATGCCGCCCGCCGGGGTTTAGAGCCGGGTCCCCAAGGACGGCATCGAACGCCCACCGTCCTTAAGGGGTTAAATACAACTAAATAATTATTTTCTTCACAACTAACTGACATTATCAACTATGTTAAGCAGAAAAACACATCTAACTTTCTCTGTGGCAACTGGCAATGCTCTGCCCTTTTTTCTGCTTCTTGCTAGAAGTCAATTTCCCTTAGATCGGAAGTGTATCACCTAGTTTGTTAAAGCGGTGCGGTACGGTCATGCCAAACTTACCTTTCTTTAGTCGATTCCTCTTCTCTCCCTGTCTCAGGATCTGTTGTTCTTTCCTTCCTATTTGCTCTAGTTTTCTTTAAAACATAAGACAAAGTAGGGACTGTTTGTCTTATAGAGGTTTCCTACGCCTGACCTCTCTGACCAGTGGAGGAGCAAAGTATGGTTCATTTCCACTGGTCAGAGCAATTTTTCCACAATTCTTACCTTTCCTCCGTGTTCCTGCGATGCTTCCTTTCACTTTTTCCGAACGTCCTGACGCCGGCATTCTGTTTAACAGAAGAAGAACAGTTTGTTCATTCATGTAAGAACACAATTCGTGACTTTGTTCGTATTGGAATTTCATTCGAATGAATGAAACTCAGATCCTATTCGTGCCGCGGCTGTGGCTGCTCACTGTTAAAAAAAAAAAAAAAAAAAGCGCAACAACAAAAAAAACCCTAGTACCCCTTATCCATGCCATGTGAGTGGGGACTATTAAACTGAAGGGGGTCCTAGAGGCCCCCTCCCAAGGGAGGGAGGACAATAGGTCCCCAATAGGTTCCTGTTCGCATGCCCAAGTGTTTAACTGGGCATGCACGGGAATTTCAAAGCGCTATCTAGTGTGGGCAGATTACATGTCCCACAGGGCCTTTATATACCCAAACAAAGATGGCGGTGCCCAGAACCTAAGTCCGGGCATTAAATAAAGATCAAAAACTAGGTAATATGGGGGGCTTAGGGGCATTTGGGGCAGACTAGAGGGTCAATTAGATGTATTGGAGTCGGGAGGGATTAGATAAAAACGGTATTCGTCAATGACAGTGCCGCTTTAATTTAATATTTGGATACGTAACTGGAATAATACAGGTTATAATAGCGCAGCCAAAATGTCCTTGCAACTTGGTTATCCTATGTGGCCTTTGTCAGGTCATAGCGCAACCGAAATGTTGTCCTTGTAACTTGGGGATCCACTTAAAACAAGCATTATTCCAGTTCTTGTGTGCCCAGATCGTTTGTATATAATATGTTAATATTGGTAGACTCGCCACCTCCAGGTTGTGGTAGCACAGATGCTAGTATTCCCTTTATCATTACGATACTAGTACAGTCCCTTTTTTGGCGAATTGTCAATATAATATCTGTCCTCTTCATTCTGGCCCTTGTCACATAGTTCTTCTGACTTCATTTTAGAACTGCTTTTCTCATCAGTATTTAAGATTTTGCAGGTCTTAAAGCTGTCACATTGCAGGGGTTTTTTTGTTTTGTTTTTTTATTTTATTTTTGAATGGCAGAGATGTAGCATCAGGTACATTCAGGCTTGTTCAAAAGCCAATTCTTTTAAAAGTCAATGAAGTGTTAAAGAATACATTCTCATAGTGTTAAGTTAGGCATGCCAGTGTAAATTGGTGTAATGCCTGGTTCCCACATTTTAACAGTCAAAAGAATCCCATAGAAGGGCGTACGCAGATTTCATGAATAGAGAACAAAATGGGGGACCCAGCGGTTAAAGTGAGCCTGTCATAATTTCTTTAACGTTGATTAATCCTTTTTATATCCCTGCTTAGTGTCCAAATATTATTGATTTATTTTGGTTGTAATAATTGAACCCACATGATGCAGTTGTAAGAAATTTCAGGATGACCATTCCACCACGTAAAATTATTTTTTTCCATGTGTATTGACAAAATAGGAGCATGTCTTCAGAGTGTGGGTGATATAAAACAAAATGAGGTTTTCTATAGAAAGTGTTGTTGTTTAAAAAGTAATCTAAAATACTAAGTGGTGCAGGCACCGTAGAAACCATGGTGACATCTCCCCCTTTTCATGTTTGCACCACTTTTTTAAAGAGTCAGTCTTTATACATAACCCCAAAGTATGTTGGTGGTATTGTCCCTTTTCAACATTACTCATCCGTGAACACAATCTAACTGGTCTTCTTCAAAGTCCAGAGATCGAAAGGAGATGTTTCATGCGCATCATCAATGTTTTTAAAGAAGTGAGCTACACAAAGTTCTTTTCAGACATTTGTGAATTGAGGTTTCACCCAGCGTGTAAAATATGTATATACCAAATTTTTGTTTGTTGTATAGCACAGAAATAAATTGAATGGCAATATATGAACTAATAATCTGTTGTGGTTGCTGGACAAACTTGCTTCATTTAATAAACGTGCTAACACACTTTATACTTTGTTAGCTGATCTACAGATAATTAAACATTGCATTCTCCTTTGCCATTAATTATGGTTATTCACTAAAGTGGAAATTGTTGGGAATTTTTGCTCAAAATAGCCGAACGTGAAAAATTCACCAAGCCAGCTATTTTCATTTCAGCTGAGTTGTATAAAATGTAAAATTCTCTTAGAACTTTTGACAGTTCATAATTAGCAAATAACTCCAGTTTTAATTTTGTAAGAATTATCAGGATTTTTTTTTTCCTTTCTTTTCAAAATGATGTCTTCATAATTAACTAGAACTGTTCAAATATTCCAACCTTTCGGGATAGATGGTTTATTGTTTCTGCCGATATTCAGCATTTAACAGGTAATTGGTATCGTATTGGTATTGTAATTTACCAATATTACCGATAACTTGCCTCTCCTAGTCACCACACACGGTCTTCTGCATCCGAACACTCCAGCTGTTAGCCAAAGGATGCCACCTCGTGACCTCATGTCACCCCTTTCTGTGAGTCCCGTATGCAAAGCTTAGCTGAAAGCAGGGAGGTGAGACCATAAATAATGTCATGTCTTAGGTTGGCAGAGTGATAGGAGTGTGATTGCTGTCCGCATGTTCAGTTAATGCCAGATTTGTGGAGAAATAGTTGGTTTGTAAAACTTTGAAATGTACAGAATATCGGCACCAGTTTTCGGTTATCCACAATCGGGCTTAATGGCGAACGATAATCTGAATCGGCCTTGGCTCTGGAAAAATGTTGTTCCCTACCATCCAGCAGTCTAAAATTACGAAAAAACGTGTAATATTTCATTTTATATTTACAATAATGGAGGTAATGGATGGCGTTTTCCTTTTCATGTGTTCATATGTAATATTAATTTGGCCAGGCTGTTGGGGGGAGGTGTTCAGTCGTTTTTTTACATTGACTTTATCATTCATGCATGTAAATCAAAAGGATTATTTTATTAATTCTGTACCATTATTATTTTTTTGTTTGTTGTTTTTATTTTTTTTATTTTTGCCTCTCATTTCAGAGCGCTTTGATCACCACTGCCCCTGGGTAGGCAACTGCGTGGGGAAACGAAACTACAGATTTTTTTACATGTTCATTTTATCTCTGTCCTTTCTGACAGTGTTTATATTTGCATTCGTTATCACGCACGTCATACTTCGTAAGTATGCTGGTAAAACCATATTTACTCATTTGCTTGATTATTTGATTTCTTCTGCTTTTATGTGTGCCTTCATTTACAGCAAGAGTAAAATTTCCATGCATTCTTAATTTTAATTGCGTGACTTTACATTTTTAACTCTGCTATGGAACAAAGTCAGTTACCTTTGACTAGAAGGAGTGGTTCTTGACTGGTGAGTCCTTTCCTGTTCAGAGTTTGGTTTGCATACTAATAACCATTCCTTTGAAAGTAGTCTTTTTTTTTTTTTTGTAAACGTCATTATTTAATAGGGGGAAAAAAAATGTGTTTCAACAAAACTTTATGTAATCACTATATTGAATAAATGATACCCTGAGTTCCAAAAACACATCACTTCTTCAAACTGATGGGTTGGACATTTTTGCTTAGAAAATATTTTATACATGCAACATATGAATTTTACACACTGCAGGTCACACACGAGCAAAGATTTGGATCAGCAGCCACTCAAGCTTTTATAGTATATAAATAAATATAAACATTTATATATATATATATATATATATGTATATCTATACATACACATTCACACACAGCTTATTCTGTTAAACGAAAATATTATATGACAAAATCGGTCTCGCAAAGTAATTCCATATGTGAGCAAAATCAGGGAAGGATTGTAACCTCACAGTTGACTAACAATTGTCACAACATAAATGTAAGTCTACATATAAAAAACAAGAGTTCTCCTGCACTCTCTTCGCATTCAAGATTCTTAGCTGGGCCTAAGGCTGTCTATACCTCAGTCAGTAGTAGAAAAAGCACAATGGTCCAGGCACTCAAGCTTGACAAAGACCTTATTGGAGGTCAGAACTTTGCTGTGTTCTCAAATAAACCAGCCTCGTATACATACACACCTTGAGTGCCTGGAGCATTGTGATTTTCTCAAGTCTACATATAAGAGCTTAAAGGATCACTATAGGGTCAGGAGCACAAACATATAGTGTTTAACCCAACATATAGGTGGCTTGCGTACCCCCTTTTAGCCCCCCTATAAAAGTTTAAAACTCACCTTATTTTCTGCCGGCGCTGTCTCCACCCACTTTGTGACATCATGAAAAAGGCAGATTTTTGGCCAATCAGGACCTCCTCATAGAGATGCCTCCATGCAGAGCGTGGGGGTGTGGTGTATCACCAAATTAAATGCTGTCTACTTTGCAGCCCTGAGCCAGGAAGCTCCTCCAGAGGCTATCTAAGGAGTGGCCACATGGAGTTGTCTCTAGGGGCAATGTAAACAAGGCCGTGTTTACATGAAAATGCCTGAAGAGAGCTGTTATACTCACCAGAACTACTACATTAATGGACCACTCTAGGCACCCAGACCACTTCAGCTTAATGAAGTGGTCTGGGTGCCAGGTCCAGCTAGGGTTAACCCATTTTTTTTTTATAAACATAGCAGTTTCAGAGAAACTGCTATGTTTATTAATGGGTTAAGCCTTCCCCCAAATCCTCTAGTGGCTGTCTCATTGACAGCTGCTAGAGGCGCTTGTGTGCTTCTCACTGTGAAAATCACAGTGAGAGCACGCAAGCGTCCATAGGAAAGCATTGTAAATGCTTTCCTATGCGACCAGCTGAATGCGTGCGCGTGCGCATTCAGCCGACGGGGCGGAACGGAGGAGGATCGGAGGCAGAGAGCTCCCCGCCCAGCGCTGGAAAAGGTAAGTTTTACCCCTTTTCCCCTTTCCAGAGCCGGGCGGGAGGGGGACCCTGAGGGTGGGGGCACCCTCAGGGCACTCCAGTGCCAGGAAAACGAGTATGTTTTCCTGGCACTAGAGTGGTCCTTTAAGCTGTAGTTGTTCTGGTGACTATAGTGTCCCTTTAATAAAAAAATAAAGTACCGTATATACTCAAGTATAAGACAAGTTTTTTGGCACATTTTTTGTGCTGAAAAACCCCCACTCGTCTTATACTCGAGTCACTGTCTGTATTATGGCAACTTACATTGCCATAATACAGACCAGGACCGTCGAGCTCATTACAAGCCCGGCGGTCCTGTTGGGGGCTGGCAGTGAGCTGTAACTTACCTTTCCTGCTGCTCCTGTCAGCTCCCTTCTCCTCTGGTCCGGTCAGCTCCCCTGTCAGCTCCACTGCAAGTCTCGCGAGAGCCACGGGTTACCGTGGCAACGCTACGCGTGGCACTCAGACTGCGAGACTTACACACACACTGCACTCATACACACACACACACACTGCACTCATACACACACACTGCATTCCTACATACATACATACACACACACACTGCATTCCTACATACATACACACACACACTGCATTCCTACATACATACACACACACACTACATTCCTACATACATACACACACACACTGCATTCCTACATACACACACACACTGCATTCCTACATACATACACACACACTGCATTCCTACATACATACACACACACTGCATTCCTACATACATACACACACACTGCATTCATACATACATACACACACACACTGCATTCATACATACATACATACACACACACACACTGCATTCATACATACATACACACACACACTGCATTCATACATACATACACACACACACTGCATTCATACATACATACACACACACACTGCATTCATACATACACACACACTGCATTCATACATACATACACACACACTGCATTCATACATACATACATACACACACACTGCATTCATACATACATACACACACACACTGCATTCATACATACATACGCACACACACTGCATTCATACATACATACGCACACACACTGCATTCATACATACATACGCACACACACTGCATTCATACATACATACGCACACACACTGCATTCATACATACATACACACACACACACTGCATTCATTCATACATACATACACACACACTGCATTCATTCATACATACATACACACACACTGCATTCATACATACATACACACACACACACTGCATTCATACATACATACATACACACACACACACACACTGCATTCATTCATTCATCCATACACACACTGCATTCATTCATTCATCCATACACACACTTCATTCATCCATACACACACTGCATTCATTCATCCATACACACACTGCATTCATTCATTCATCCATACACACACTTCATTCATCCATACACACACTGCATTCATTCATCCATACACACACTGCATTCATTCATCCATACACACACTGCATCCATCCATACACACGCACGCACACTGCATCCATACACGCGCACGCACACTGTATTCATACATACGCACGCACACTGCATTCATTCATACATACGCACGCACACTGCATTCACACATACATACACACGCACACTGCATTCATACATACATACATACGCACACACACTGCATTCATTCATTCATACATCCATACATACACACACACACACTGCATTCATACATCCATACATACACACACACTGCATTCATTCATACATACATACACACACACACACTGCATTCATTCATACATCCATACATACGCACGCACGCGCACACTGCATTCATACACACGCACGCACACTGCATTCATACACACACACACACACGCACACTGCATTCATACACACACACACGCACGCACACTGCATTCATACACACACTGTAAATAAATATTCAATTAATATAACTTTTTTGGGATATCATTTTATTTAGAAATTTACCAGTAGCTGCTGCATTTCCCACCCTAGTCTTATACTCAAGTCAATAAGTTTTCCCAGTCGACTTATACTCGGGTATATACGGTAAACTGTTTCAGAAATAGATGTTGCTTTATTACAAAAGTAACAATCTGTATTTTGGGCCCAAGATGTACTTTTCCCCTCAGAGAATGGGTCTGTTAAAAAGACTGGACACAAAAGGCTTAAGATTCCCTTAATCCTTGGACACAAAACAAGTCTAAATTAGTGATGATTGGTCATGGGATGCCAGATGTTGCAAGAACATTTCCCTTGGTACTCAGCAAGCCTGAAAGATGATCTCTCACTTGGAATCTTGAAAAACTGCCTATACACTGTAATTTCACTGATATTTCACAGCAATCCATACAGTGAGGGGAAAAAAGTATTTGATCCCCTGCTGATTTTGAATGTTTGTCCACTGACGAAGAAATGATCAGTCTATAATTTTAATGGTATATATACATGGTTAATTAGGGATTATTCTAGCCTTGGTAAAGGAATAATCTAAATTTTATTAAAGACAGGAGGCAAATATTTGCTTTACCTTCTTTACTGAAACCTCCAGCAGTAAAATAGTTAACATAACTTTTCAGAGTGCTTTGATCACCACTGCCCCTGGGTAGGCAACTGCGCGGGGAAACAAAACTACAGATTTTTTTTACAGCGTCTGACATCCTTCCTGATTGTGGCCAATTTGGAGAGAGGGAGAAGGAGCACCGCCTTGGAGTCAAATCCACAATGAAGCTCAGAAACCGGACCAACCAAAAGTGCACCAGATATGACTTCTCTATGTTGATTACGAACCACAAATCCTGGAGCAGAAGGACCATAAGGGGTCCTGTGTCATCAGTAGAATGTTGTCCAGATAGATGATACAGCCGCTTTCTGAGCCGTCATGACTGGTTTCAACAATGTGATGAAGCACCATGGGACAGAGCTGAGGCCGAAGAGAAGGCAGGGAAACTGCAGAATGTGGACTAGCACAGTGAGAAAAGCTTCCTCCGTTTTAGACGTGAGAACCGAAGTCCACGCAGAGCAAAATCCATAGGAGATGAATGTCCATCTTGAAACATTGTTAAATGCTTTGAAGTCACGAAGGTTGAAACATTGAGACAGCCTGCACGTAATTGGTAAGTCAGGCAAATAAGGAAGGACTCTTACCTGAGAAGTATTGAGCCCTGGTGGATGAGGTACCACAGTCTGTGAGTGATCGGAAAGCACCCTGTGACTGGTCATAAGTGACAGGATGGCTAGCTGTGAGTGACAGGACGGTCCACCTGTGGCTGGATGTGAGTGACAGGATGACTCCTTGTGGCGAATAGGAATCCGCAGCCGAAAAACATCACCCATCATGGCCCGGACGGGGGGCTTGGGGGGTGCGCCCTCTATAGTGCACTCAGGCACTAGACTTTGTAAGACCGTGAGGTCCGTAATAAGGGGCCTGAACACCAGGCATACAGACAATCTTCCCCCTCCAGAGAGAGGGCTGGAACACACTGTTTTAGATCAAAGAAAACTTTGATTGTTTGTCTATCTACACCTTCCAAATTGATTAATGCATGCACATGTCTTCTGGAAGTAAATCACACCGGACACATTGCAGGTTTGAAAGAACTCCAGAGTGGCCTTTATTGCAGGGGGTGCAATTCCCTTTTAAAGCCGAAAAACGTCATGTACAGAGTCACAGTTAACATACAGTATTCATTCATCAATTGGTTAACAGTCTAAGGGGTCTTGTCTAAACCCACCCTACTGGGCGTGACCCCAGCATCATCACATGACATTTCTTTGTATCCCAGCCCCATCCCAGCTCCATTTTACTACATGTGGCATGTTTCTATAGAGCTTTAGTTGCACAAAGGAAGTGGGGGAGGAGTTAGTAAAAGAAGCGGTTCCTTTAAACACAGCTCGATGGGAAGGGGGGAAGGTAGCAGGGAAGGTAGCAGGATAGGATGAATTTGCAGAGGAAATAGTTACTGAGCACACATGTGTAAGAAATTATGACCCCCCTTACAAGGATATTCTTTTAGGGAATGTGTGACAAAATAAGATTTAAACACAAGTGCACAATAGTAAAAAATATTTTTTTTTATTTTGTCCATAACAACACAAAACAAACACTACAGTTTAGTAGGTAGTAATGCAAACAAACAGTGAGGGAGAGCAGCACACTCATGTCTACAGAATACATACTGTGCGGTCTTCACATAAAATCCTGCAAGAGAGAGGAGGGAAAAAAAGGGGTGGGGGTGGGGGGGGCAGCCACACAGCCAGTAGAACCCCATGCAGCACTGCAAGTGCGGCCCAACAGCCGAGACGCAAAGCAAGCTGTGGCTCCGAAAAAATGGCCGCCACGGTAACATAACGCAGCCTATCGCGGCAAATGCAGCCACTTGGCGTAAAGCGGGCGGGTAAAAACATGGCGCCGATGCTGAAATCTATGCGGGGGAGCGAACATGGGAAAAAGGCCGGAACTGTAGCAATGCACAGTGAGGGGAGACCAGAGCAGGGGAAAACCCATAAAGTTGTCCACACTAGCCCCACAGGCTCCACACAAAACTAGTGGTAGGTAGACAACCAAATATACTAAACACAGCAGACATCAAGGCAAAATGCAGCATATATTGCAACATGAAAAATAGAGTAATAAACACAACCCTGAGCAGACACACTCTCTGAGCTGGGGTAACTCATAATGCACAGTCCAAGAGCACCACACAAAAACTAGATTAAATAAATAACCAAACATACTAATTAAATGCAGCTTAGAAATCAAGGAAAACATGCAGCATGTAGAAATACATGAACAATAAAGCAATAAACATCCCAGAGCAGACACACCCCCTGAGTTAAGGGATGCTTATCAGGCACACAGCCCAAGAGCCCCACACAAAAAGTGGATGGAATAGATAACTGAAAATACTAACTAAATACTGCTTAGGAATCAAGGAAAACATGCAGCATATAAATATACAAGCAACAAATAATAATACCTGAACAATAAAGCAATAAACAGCCCAGAGCAGACACAATCTCTGAGTTGGGAAGTGCTCACCTGGAGACAGCAGCAAAGAAAGAGGAAGTGGGAGGGTCTACCTGAGTGTTTTGTTCTTTGTGCTGATTGGTTGTTTCTGAAAAGTTGTTAACTATTTCCTTGCTGCTGGAGGTTTCAGTAAAGAAGGTAAAGCAAATATGAAGCCTCCTGTCTTGCCATAAAATTGTGTATTTTAACAGTGAGAGAATAACAAAAAACATATATCCAGAAGAATGCATGTCAAAAAAGTTATAAACTGATTTGCATGTCAATGAGTGAAATAAGTATTTGATCCCCTATCAATCGGCAAGATGTCTGGCTCCCATGTGTCTTTGATACAGGTAACAACCCGAGCTTAGGAGCACTCTCTTAAAAGGAGTGCTCATAATCTCAGCTCGTTACATGTATAAAAGAAACCTGTCCACAGAAGTAATCAATCAATTTCCAAACTCTCCAACATGGCCAAGACCAAAGAGCTGTCCAACGATGTCAGGGACAAGATTGTAGACCTACACAAGGCTGGAATGGGCTACAAGACAATCACCAAGCAGCTTGGTGAGAAGGTGACAACAGATGGTGGGATTATTCGCAAATGGAAGAAACACAAAATAACTGTCAGTCTCCCTCGGTCTTGTGCTCCATGCAAGATCTCACCTCAGCTCAGAACTACACAGGATGATTTTGTTAATAATCTCAAGGCAGCTGGGAACAATTGGTAAAACACTTAAGTTGTGAAGGGCTGAAATCCTGCAGCTCCCGCAAGGTCCCCCCGCTCAAGAAAACACATGTACAGGCACGTCTGAAGTTTGCCAATAAACATCTGAATGATTCAGAGGAGAAGTGGGTGAACGTTTTGTGGTCAGATGAGACCAAAATCAAGCTCTTTGGCCTCAATTCAACTCGCCATGTTTGGAGGAGGAGGAGGAATGCTGCCTATGACCCCGAGAACACCATTCCCTTCGTCAAACATGGAGGTGGAAACATTGTGCTTTAGGGTTGTTTTTCTGCTAAGGTGAAAGGACAACTGCACTGCATCAAATGTTGGGTGAGAACCTCCTTCCCTCAACCAGGGCATTGAAAATAGGTCGTGGATGGTTATTCCAGCATGACAATGACCCAAAACACACAGCCAAGGCAACAAAGCAGTGGCTCAAGAAGAAGCACATTAAGGTTCTGGAGTGGCCTGGTCAGTCTCCGGACCTTAATCCCATCGAAAATCTGTGGAGGGAACTGAAGGTTTGAGTTTGCAAACCTGATGGCCAACTATGTTTGCAAACCTGAGATGTTTGCAAACCTGATGGCCAACTACAAGAAATGTCTGACCTCTGATTGCCAACAAGGGTTTTGCCACCAAGTCAAAAGGGTCAAATACTTATTTCACTCATTGACATGCAAATCAATTTATAACTTTTTTGACATGCGTTTTTCTGGATTTTTTTTTTTTGTTTTGTTATTCTGTCTCTCACTGTTAAAATACACCTACCATTAAAATTATAGACTGATCATTTCTTTGTCAGTGGGCAAACGTTCAAAATCAGCAGTGGATCAAATACCGTATATACTAGAGTATAAGCAGAGTTTTTCAGCACATTTTTTGTGCTGAAAAACCACAACTCTGCTTATACTCGAGTCAATAGTCTGTATTATGGCAATTTACATTGCCATAATACAAACTGGGGGCTGTGGGGGCTGGCAGAGCTGTAACTTACCTCTCCTGCAGCTCCTGTCAGCTCTCTCCTCCTCCGCGCCGTCCGTTCAGCTCTTCTGTCAGCTCCCAGTGTAAGTCTCGCAAGAGAGATTTACACTGGGAGCTGACCGAGGTGCTGAACGGAAGGCGCGGAGGAGGAGGCAGCTGACCGGAGCTGCAGGAGAGGTAAGTTACAGCTCTGCCAGCCCCCACTGAACTGCCCCCACAGCCCCCACTGGACTAAGTACCATCTGTGGACAAGTTTATAATGGATTTCTATTAGATTCAAACATTGCACTTGCTTTCGTGTCTTGTTAATAGCATTACGCCACTCTTGCAGATCTAATTGGCAGTTTAGATCTCTTTCCCATTTCTGCTTTTGAGGAGAGGTTACAGAGTAATTAATATTTCTAATAATTTCTATTGATTTAGCAAAGATTTTACCTATTGTTTCGTTTAGAAAGAGGGATTTTAATAATATTGGACCACCAGGGAAGGAGAGCCACCCTCCCTGCCATATATCAAGCAGGGAGGGGGGACGAAAACAAAATATGATAATAATAATAATAAAATAAAAAAATAATTAAATTAAATAAAAAATAATAATAAGAAATAATAATAAAAAAAATATCAAAATAATTAAAAAAAATAATAATAAAATTGCCCACCCCCCACCAAGGCTCTGCAACACACACACACGCTGCACTCATACTCACACACACTGCATTCTCACACACACACACTGCACTCATACACACACACTGCACTCATACACACACACTGCATTCTCATACACACACTGCATTCTCATACACACACACACACACTGCATTCTCATACACACACACACACTGCATTCTCATACACACACACACTGCATTCTCATACACACACACACTGCATTCTCATACACACACACACTGCACTCATACACACACACTGCACTCATACACACACACTGCACTCATACACACACACACTGCACTCATACGCACACACACTGCACTCATACGCACACACACTGCACTCGTACACACACACACTGCATTCTCACACACACTGCATTCTCACACACACACTGCATTCTCATACACACACACTGCATTCTCATACGCACACGCTGCACTCATACGCACACGCTGCACTCATACGCACACGCTGCACTCATACGCACACGCTGCACTCATACGCACACGCTGCACTCATACGCACACGCTGCACTCATACGCACACGCTGCACTCATACGCACACGCTGCATTCATTATACACACACTGTAAATAAATATTCAATTAATATTTTTTTTTAGGATCTAATTTTATTTAGAAATTTACCAGTAGCTGCTGCATTTCCCACCCTAGTCTTATGCTCGAGTCAATACGTTTTCCCAGTTTTGGGGGGTAAAATTAGGGGCCTCGGCTTATATTCGGGTCGGCTTGTACTCGAGTATATACGGTAATTCTTTCATGCACTGTATATGCAAATAAAAAGATAGGGATGATCTTGGAAAATGGGGGTGAGAGAGCAAATAAAAGATAGGGATGCACACCTTCGAAAATGGGGTCAAGAGGGCAAAAAACTGAAGATTAACATAGACATAGAACACATAGACGCCGCATTGTGTGCTGAGCGGCAAGGAATGCGGCAGCCATTTTGGACCGGTCGCCGCTCTACTAAAGCGATTGAAGAACCCTTAGAAAGCCCATCTCACAAACGGTAAGTGAAGGACTTGGGGCACTTAATACCCCTACCCCTTAGTACCCCTAGTCCTTAATACCCCTACCCCTAGTCCTTAATACCCCTACCCCTAGTTCTCAATACCCCTACCCCTTTATACCCCTAGTCCTAACCCTTAATACCCCTAACCCTTAATACCCCTAACCCTTAATACCCCTACCCCATGTCATTAATACCCCTACACATTAATACCCCTACCCCTTAATACCCCTAGTCATACCCCTTAATACCCCTACCCCATGTCATTGATACCCGTACCCCTACAGTGTTAATACCTCTACCCCATGTCATTAATACCTCTACCCCTACAGTGTTAATACCCCTACCCCTACAGTATTATTACCCCTATCCCAGCCTATCCCATCTTAAATTGTCCTTAATACCCCTATCCCAGCACACATAGTCCTTAATACCCCTATCCCAGCACACACAGTCCTTAATACCCCTATCTCAGCACACATAGTCCTTAATACCCCTATCTCAGCACACATAGTCCTTAATACCCCTATCTCAGCACACATAGTCCTTAATACCCCTATCCCAGCACACATAGGGTTAATACCCCTACCCCAGCACACATAGTTTTAATACACATAGTGTGCTGGGGTAGGGGTATTAACACTGTGTGCTGGGATAGACTGGGGTAAGGGTATTAACACTGTAGGGGTAGGGGTATTAACACTGTAGGGGTAGGGGTATTAACACTGTAGGGGTAGGGGTATTGAGGGGTAGGGGTATTAAGTGCCCCAAGTCCTTCACTTACCTTGGCTTTATTGCTCATGGTAGCACTGTTTGGAATGGAAATAAACTGTACAAAAAAGATGGTTTGCATCTTTCTCAAAAGGGAACAAATGTTCTCAGTGAGCAGTTCAGAGGTTTTGCTAGGATGTATTTAAACTAGGAGGGGGGGGGGGCAAAAGGGTGATAAAACATCAATCCAATTGTCCCCCAAAACAAGGACAGAAGGTGCCTGTAGCAAGTATGTTAAAAAAATGATAAGCTTAGAGTCATGTCTACAAATGCTCGCAGTTTAGGGAATAAGATCCATGAACTTGTGGCAATAATGGCAACTGATACTGCAGATTTAGTCGCTGTTACTGAGACATGGTATAATGAGAAAAATGACTGGGACATAGCAATACCAGGGTTACTCTTTATATAGAAAAGACAGGGAAGGCAAGAAAGGGGGGGGGGGGGTGGCCCTGTATGTAAAGGATAGCATAAAATCTAGCCTAATAAAGGTTAGTGAGGCGAACATAGAGTCCGTTTGGGTTACGTTAGAATTTGGTAATCACACAGTAACTCGTGTAGGTGTGATTTATAGGCCCCCAGGACAAATTGAAGAGTTAGATAATCTACTAGTTGAAGAAATAGCTAAAATGACAATGAAGGGGGAAGTTATCATCATGGGTGACTTTAATCTTCCTGATGTGAATTGGAAAACAAAAATAGCTACTTGTGCCAGGAGCACACATATTCTAAACTCCCTACTGGGATTGTCTCTAAAACAAGTCGTTGAGGAGCCAACTCGTAAAGAGGCCATACTAGATTTAGTGTTAACAAATGGAGATTTGGTATCAGATATTACTGTAGGTGAAAGTTTAGGATCCAGTGATCATCAGTCAGTGTGGTTTAATATAAGAACAGTGACTGAGTCACACCACACAAAAACAAAAGTTTTAGACTTTAGAAAAACAGACTTTTCTAAAATTAGAATATGTGTAAAGGAGTCATTATCAGACTGGAGCAATTTAAATGGAGTCCAAAAGAAATGGGATTATTTAAAAGTTGCACTACTGAAGGCAACAGAAAATTGCATTAGGCTTGTCAGTAAAAGCAAAAAATTCAAGAAACCACTGTGGTACTCCGCAGATGTGGCCAAAATAGTAAAAAACAAAAAGTTAGCATTTAGTAATTATAAAAAAACCCAGAGTGAGGAAGACAGAATGACCTATAAGATTAGGCAGAAAGAGGCTAAGCAAGTTTATAAGAGCTTCCAAATCACACACAGAAGAGAAAATGGCACAGTCAGTAAAAAAGGGGGACAAAACTTTTTTTTAGATACATAAATGAGAAAAGAAAAGTAAAACATGGATTAGTTAGATTAAAAACAAAAGAAGGAAGGTATGCAGATGAGGATAAAGGTCTAGCTGACTGCCTCAATTACTATTTTTGTTCGGTATTTACAGATGAAAATGAAGGAAAGGGACCTCAGTTAAGAAAAAGTATAAATGAGTCATTTATTACACGTGAGTTTACAGAGGAAGAGGTTCTATTTCAACTGTCAAAAGTAAAGACAAATAAGTCAATGGGACCTGATGGAATACACCCAAAGCTATTAAAAGAGCTTAGTGGTGTACTAGCAAAACCATTAACAGATTTATTTAGCCAGTAAGCCTTACTTCAGTAGTGGGGAAAGTGATGGAAACCATGTTAAAGAATAGGATTGTTGAACATCTAAAAACACATGGATTTCAAGATCAGAGACAACATGGGTTTACTTCAGGGAGATCATGCCAAACTAATCTTATTGATTTTTTTGATTGGGTAACTAAAATTATAGATCAGGGTGGTGCAGTAGACATTGCTTACCTAGATTTCAGTAAGGCTTTTGACATTGTTGCACATAGAAGGCTTATCAATAAACTACAATCTTTGAGTTTGGATTCCAATATTGTTGAATGGTTAAGGCAGTGGCTGAGTGACAGGCAACAGAGGGTTGTAGTCAATGGAGTATATTCGAAGCTTGGGCTTGTCACCAGTGGGGTACCTCAGGGATCTGTACTTGGACCCATTCTCTTTAATATTTTTATTAGTGATATTGCAGAAGGTCTTGATGGTAAGGTGTGTCTTTTTGCGGATGATACTAAGATATGTAACAGGGTTGATGTTCCAGGAGGGATAAGCCAAATGGAAAATGATTTAGGTAAACTAGAAAAATGGTCAGAGTTGTGGCAACTGACATTTAATGTGGATAAGTGCAAGATAATGCATCTTGGACGTAAAAACCCAAGGGCAGAGTACAGAATATTTGATAGAGTCCTAACCTCAACATCTGAGGAAAGGGATTTAGGGGTGATTATTTCTGATGACTTAAAGGTAGGCAGACAATGTAATAGAGCAGCAGGAAATGCTAGCAGAATGCTTGGTTGTATAGGGAGAGGTATTAGCAGTAGAAAGAGGGAAGTGCTCATGCCATTGTACAGAACACTGGTGAGACCTCACTTGGAGTACTGTACACAGTACTGGAGACCCTATCTTCAGAAGGATATTGATACCTTAGAGAGAGTTCAAAGAAGGGCTATTAAACTGGTTCATGGATTGCAGGATAAAACTTACCAGGAAAGGTTAAAGGATCTTAACATGTATAGCATGGAGGAAAGACGAGACAGGGGGGATATGATAGAAACATTTAAATACATAAAGGGAATCAACACAGTAAAGGAGGAGACTATATTTAAAAGAAGAAAAACTACCACAACAAGAGGACATAGTCTTAAATTAGAGGGACAAAGGTTTAAAAATAATATCAGGAAGTATTACTTTACTGAGAGGGTAGTGAATGCATAGAATAGCCTTCCAGCTGAAGTGGTAGAGGTTAACACAGTAAAGGAGTTTAAGCATGCGTGGGATAGGCATAAGGCTATCCTAATTATAAGATAAGGCCAGGGACTAATGAAAGTATTTAGAAAACTGGGCAGACTAGATGGGCCGAATGGTTCTTATCTGCCGTCACATTCTATGTTTCTATGTTTACCTTTTGTAAGATGGACTTTCTAAGTGTTCTTCAATAGCTTCAGTAGAGCGGCGACCAGTCCAAGATGGCTTGCCAATTTCTCGCCGCTCAGCACAGAATGCCATAGACGTGCGGCGTCTAGGTATTCTATGTTTATGAAGATTAATATTTTGCTTTTACATTTCTCAGCAGCAGTCACTTGTGACGACCAATGGGAAAAGGCATATTTGTGCACTGTTCTGTACATGGCTAAGACATGTGACTGCTTATGCTTTAGGAACTTTTTAAAGTTGTATTTTTTTTTATGTGCATCATTTTAATGCTTTTTGTTTGGAAAGTGTTTTTTGTGCTGTGGAACTTGAATTCTTACACTTACAAAATGTGTACTAATAAGAGCACATGTGTTTTTATATGGCTGCCTGAAAATATGTGCAATCAGTGTTGTTGATTCTTTAACTTTAGTTTTTACTGTTCTTTTAAATCTTTTAATTACCACTGTTCTCTCAGGATTCCAAGAGATCTGTCATGTAGTCTTGTGCCTTTTGTTACTTGAATCCTTCTGAAATTGCTTGTATGGCAAAGCTTACAACCATACATGCATCCCTGCAAATGGCTCTGTTTCCATAGTGCGGCATTGAAGACACATAGACCACAAAGGGGTATGGAAAATGGTACTAGGTTTTCAGTCATCTATCATATTTCTCATCACTAATAAATCTTTTTTTCCAAAATGGGGGGAAAAAAAAGATATGCACTTATTATGCATCTTTTACTTTGTGATAGCCATGCATTGTGTTGATGGACTACATAGCACCTTTTTACCCCTCTTCATATTTCTGTCTATTACTTTCCAGCAAATTATTTTCTAATGCCTATTCCGAAACCTTTTCTAAAATCATCTCAGTAGGCACAAATCTTATCTGTGCTATTTTATGAGCATGCTGCTTATTGTAAAAGCATTTGATAAGAGCTTCCACTGTGTTAGCAGTTGTTTGAGCATTATATTTGCCTGCAAGACAATGTTGTTGCAAGCTCTCAAAAATAACTTTAACATGAGTTAAAGGGACACTGTAGTCACCCAGACCATTTCAGCTCAATGAAGTGGTCTGGGTGCCAGGTCCCTCTAGGGTTAACCTTGCCTGCTGTAAACATAGCAGTTTCAGAGAAACTGCTGTGTTTACATTTGAGGTTAAGCCGGCCTCTAGTGGCTGTCCATCACGCAGAGCGTCCATAGGAAAGCATTGGAAAATGCTTTCCTATGGATACTTTGAATGCGCGCGCGAGCGGCACTGCCACGCATTCGCATTCCGCTCCGCTGACGTCAGGCGGGGGAGCTGACGGTGGGGGGAGGAGAGGTAAGAAAGCCCGGCGGTGGAAGAAGGTGAGTAACTGAAGGGGTTTTAACCTTTAGCACCACGGGAGGGGGACCCTGAGGGTGGGGGCACCCTCAGGGTACTATAGTGTCAGGAAAACCAATTTGTTTTCCTGACACTATAGTGATCCTTTAATCACAAAATGTTATTAATGGGGATAAAAAAAAAAAATCAAACTGAATTTGGCAACATGGTGATCCTACAACAGGGTTTAAAGCATGAAATCATTTGGAATCCTCTATGGCCTCCAAATGGACAGGCATTCTATATTTTGCTTGGCTCCGGCAGCCTTGATTTTAGGGGCTCAGCCACCATTCAATTTGTGTTGTGCTGCTGTGTCTTGTCCTAGTAGTTAACATAGTTCTCATTGTTTACCTTAATGGAGTAGTTTTAGTGTATGGGGCAGAAGTAGGCAACTTTCTGCACTCCAGATGTTGTGGACTGTACCCCCCACAATGCTTTGAAAGCTTTATAGGTATAAAACCATTATGGGAGATGTAGTGCTCCTGCAGTGTAACTGCTAAATTATCTGCCATTTAGAAGTTAAATCACTTTGTTTATGCAGTTCTAGTCCACCTCCTCTGTATGTGATATACAATCTCCCCACATGTTTCCTGTAAAAAGAGATCTGTTATTTAAACTTAATTTATTGCACAGTGTGTTTAATTTAGAATGTCTTATATAGTGCTCTGTTGAGAATGTCTTATATATTGCCTGCTAGAGCCTGCAGGAGTCATCTGTGTAATTAAAGTTCAAGTTGACAGTGAAGTGGCATACGAATACCAAATTTGACATCCACCCAAGTTGTAGATGACACCCTATCTATAAAGTAGAGGTTGCAACTGTTTAATTTCTTATGTTTTTTGTTTTTTTTTTAAGATGGGACTATGTGAATTTTTTAAAATTGTAGTGTTTGTTCCTTTTCATTGGATTTTTTTTTTTTTTTTCTTAGGCTCACAACAGTCAGGATTTCTTAATGCCTTAAAGGACAGTCCTGCAAGATATCCTTTTAAAATAACGTGTATAGTAAGTTGGAAGCATTTTTTTCTGTAGAAAAGATGAAATACTAACCATGAATTTAAGCAGAGCTTTCTGGGTTTTCTTGAGTAACACTGCAGGTAAATTAACTGACACCTAGTAACTTTGTTAGCACTAGATAAGAAATAAACATATCTCTGGTAACTGAATAGCAGTTTTCCCAAACACATTATGACGTAACTTCCAAGTATCCCTATTTAAGAGGGATAGTCCCTTTATTTTTGCTAAACTTCTCTCTCTTGTCTATCCTAAGGGCCCTCTTTTCTAGGAGCTCCTAATTGTTGGCAGTAATATGTTTTGAAATTACCATAAATGTGAAATTAATTGCAACAAAGCTAAACACATTTTTTTCTAGAATCCTTGGCTACATAATTAAGCTTTAGGCACATAACTTGTGCATCCTCATATCTTTAGCTTTTGTTTATGATCCGTTTGCTTATGTGTTTCTACTAGACAGGATATGTAGCACTAATGTACACATATTTTATTGATTTCTGCAGTGTTCCTTAACCCCTTAAGGATGGCGGGTGTTTTATGCCGTCGAGGGCACTTACCAGGTCCCTGCCGAACCCACGCCGGTGGTCGCAATCCTGGGGTCTGCCTGGGAGCTCAGGCAGCCCCTCTCTGCCTGATCCGGCCCTCCCGGGCCATGTGCTTGCAGGGACCTCGCGATCACATGGTGGGAATAGCCGGCTTATGCAGCACCTGCAGGGGGACTGCCTGAACTCTGTCAGTCCCCCTAAAGCCTGTAAAAAAGTTCTCAGTTAGTAAGTGATTAAAAAGTTTAACAAAGTAAATAAAAGTAATTAGATCATATATATATATATATATGTGTGTGTGTGTGTATAATATATTCCAAATACTTTTATATACACATACATAATTAAGTGTATTTTAATATTAAAATATACTTAGAATGACATTAAATGTATATTTATAATTACGAAGCAAAAACCAAAAAAAGGTATGGTGGGGAAAAATTTTAATTGAAAACCCCTTCCACCTGAAGTCTGTAGATAGTTAATACAATGTTAAACAAAAATCTGCACACCAGTCAAGCCATAAGACTTGCTTTCCCCACATAAATCACAAATTTGCAGCAAAGGATTCTGGGTGAGCATATGCAAATTAGTTCAACAAAGAATCACATTTTTGACTCATTCCATTTTAAACATGGATTTCTTTGAGTCTGTGTTTGCTGTATACAACAGCTTTGAAACTCACCTTTGGAAAAGGTGCAAAGCCAGTGAACCACTCATGGTCAGCTGTTTCATTGTTAATGCAAATCATCAGCATAAGGTTGGTTACTGGTGGAAAAAGCAAGTCTTGTGGCTTGACTGGTGTGCAGATTTTTGTTTAACATTGTATTAACTAATTATAATTATAATAAATGTTTTAAAATTATATACCTGTTTAAATTTGTTCTAATTGTAGTTTCATATTAATATACATATATTTAAACCAAAATACATTTAGAGCTAATCTACAGACGAAAGGGCGAAGTTATAAATACATGTGTGGATGTATATGTGTCCTTCTATCTATCATTGGATTAGTCCTGTAGACAAAATGCCAAAATACCAGAGTATTGCAGTATGCAATGATACCTTTTGTTATTGGACTAAAATAATATTTCAAAGATATATATTTAAACTCTGAAAATATATGTATATAATATTTTTACATATTTAGTCATTTTATTAATTACAATATGAAGGACCTGCCTGGAAACCCAGGCACAAAGTCCAGAGAATTTGGTTCAGAAGCCCTATATTTAACCCTGTAACTTTCCAGGGCAGCATAAAACCTGTGCATGGGGGGTACTGTTTTACTTGGGAGAGTTCGCTGAACACAAATATCAGTGTTTCAAAACAGTAAAACATACCACAACGATATTGTCAGTGAAAGTGCATTTTTTTGCATTTTTTTTTACACACAAACGGCACTTTCACCGACGATATAATTGTTGTGATACGTTTTATTGTTTTGAAACATTAATATTTGTGTTCAGCTAAGTCTCAGAGTATAACATTACCCACCATGTACAGTTTTATTTTGGTGTTATCAAAAGTTATAGTCAAATAAAACGCTTGCATTTCCTTTTTTCACATTGAAATTTGCCAGATTGGTTATGTTGCCTTTGAGACGTATGGTAGCCCAGGAATGAGAATTACCCCCTTGATGGCGTACCATTTGCAAAAGTAGACAACCCAAAGTATTGCAAATGGGGTATGTCCAGTCTTTTTTAGTAGCTACTTAGTCACAAACACTGACCAAAATTACAGTAAGGAAAAAGAAAGGTTGCGCCAAAAAATAAAATTTAGTAATTAAAAATAAAAAAATAAGTGAAAAAATGTAAGTTCCAATAAATATCAGAAGGTAAAATGGATATAGTCACTAATTCCGCTGTGGGGGTATCTTCTCTTGTTGTAGTAGTTCACACCGTCTCGTGATATGGAAAACACAAGAAGAGAGGACCAATCGTGCGGAGTGTATACAATTAATGTAACAATAATATAAATATATATATTACTCTCATTTTTGGATGAGCTATGGCCAGCTCAGGGTTTTTAAGCATGCAGCGGAATAATCCCCGCTTACAGGATATGTTGGTGCTTGTCCTCCAGGGGGTTTGCCCAATTCTCAGGAGAAGGAGATAAAAACAGCAAATAGTGCTCTCTGATGATATTATGAGGTAGTGAATAAAATAAAATATACTCACAAGTAAAGTGCAGGTCACACTGCATTTTAGAAATAGCGTTGGTGGTATAATCCCCACCTCAGGATAAGTAGTATAAATTGCCAGGAAAAATAAAAATAGTAATAGTGTGTAAAAATGATAGTGGTACAGATATATAACCAAAAATCATTTATTTTATAAATAACACAATATAAATAACCATTGACGCGTTTCACCACTGGGGCTTTATCAAAATGGAATAACATCTAACCTGGCATATAAAGAGTATATATAGGTACACTAGTAATTTAAAAAATGGCGCTAAAATGACATCATTAATTGGTGGCCAATCAAAATCATACATTGTCCATGTACAAAATCAAATTTTAAATTATAATTAAAACAATAAACAGAAGTATGTATCTTTTATAGACTGTATATCCCAATCTTTTGGGATAGATTAAACTAACAAACGAGGTTCCAAACCCTAATTTGGACTTTTTAATAAAAATGACGCGTCACGTGACTCGCACAGCACTATGGGAAATGTCGTGCGTGAGTCACGTGATCGGCATCTGATGAGTGTGTGTAGATAGGGAGGGAACAGGAGGGTTGGCAGAATGCTAAGTGAAGTAGTGCAGCCGTCCTATTGGTGGGCGGCATGCACTACATAGAGGGCGGGATCGAAGAGCAGCACGTGACCCGCTGCCAATAAGGAGGATGGTGCGCGGGTCACGTGATCGGCAAATCGGCGTATAGGAAATGTAGTTTAGAACGCCCTTTCGTCTGTAGATTAGTTATAAAAAGCATAATTGTTATAAAAGGGGACAGGATGAGTGAATTAATTAGTCTACAGATAATTACATCATACAGTAAAAAATTTAAACACATCATATATATACACATATAGAAGAAGCTGAATATGACAACATAGAGGGTGCCATATTAGTTGTGGGCATTTGTATATAAAAAACTGGGTATAAGATATATAAAATTATCATTGAAATATTTTAAGATAATTTAAAATATTTTAAAACATTTTAAAAACATTTTGAGAAGAAAACATATATTAGTAGGGGTGATTTACAATGATGAGAGACACCTAGTATATTAGTATAAGAGAAGCTATATAGGGTAACAGTAATAATGGAAGCCATATATGTAGTGGGCTTCCATGTGCAAACTACAACTAAAATACATAAAACAAGCATGTATTAATGTACATATTTATGCTGCACATAGTTGTAAAAATGCGGTCAGGTTGGGGGTATCCTAGACTATAATGCCGTAGGTAACAACTATGAATAGGCTAGCCCCAAACTGTCAGCCAAAAATAATAAAAAAAAAACATAAACATAATAAAAAGACCAATAGTATTGTCATAAAAAATTAAATCAAAATCTACGTTTAGGCCTTGGGGGGTTAAAGTTTGTAAGTTGAATACCCACTCCATTTCTAATCTACCCAAGATATTTTTGATATTGCCACCTCTCCAGGGCAACTTGCATTTCTTGATTCCTATACATTTGAGACATTTAGGGTCCCGATTATGTTTAACAAAATGCTTAGACACGGAATGATTGGCATATCCGTTTTTTATATTTCTGCAGTGTTCTGCTAGTCTAATTTTGAGACATCTAGTGGTCATACCCACATATTGGAGGCCACAAGGGCACTCCAATAAATAGATAACGTTGGTAGTGTTACATCCAATAAAATCTTTTATAGTATAGCTTTTATTGGTAATATTGGATTTGAAACTACCGTATATACTCGAGTATAAGCCGACCCGAATATAAGCAGAGGCCCCTAATTTTACCCAAAAAAAATGGGAAAACTTATTGACTCGAGTATAAGACTAGGATGGGAAATGCAGCAGCTGCTGGTAAATTTCTAAATAAAATTAGATCCTTAAAAAATTATATTAATTGAATATTTATTTACAGTGTGTGTATATAATGAATGCAGTGTGTATATGAGTGCAGTGTGTATATGAGTGCAGTGTGTGTATGAATGCAGTGTGTGTGTATGAGAATGCAGTGTGTGTATGAGTGCAGTGTGTGTATGAGTGCAGTGTGTGTATGAATGCTCAGTGTGTATGAGTGCAGTGTGTGAGTGCAGTGTGTGTGTATGAGAATGCTGTGTGTATGAGTGCAGTGTGTGTGTATGAGAATGCAGTGTGTGTGTATGAGAATGCAGTGTGTGTGTATGAGAATGCTGTGTGTGTGTATGAGAATGCAGTGTGTGTGTGTGTATGAGAGTGCAGTGTGTGTGTGTATGAGTGCAGTGTGTGTGTGTATGAGTGCAGTGTGTGTGTGTGTGTGTATGAGTGCAGTGTGTGTGTGTGTGTATGAGTGCAGTGTGTGTGTGTGTGTATGAGTGCAGTGTGTGTATGTGTGTGTGTGTAATGCAGAGTGTGATGCAGAGCCTTGGTGGGGGGTGGGCATTTTTTTTTTTTTTTTTTTTTTTTTTTAAATTCTTTATTTTTGTTGTGCATAAAATATAACACATACAGGTCAGAGGTGCCCCAAGAGCAGTCCTCCGGCTTTTCCCACGCTCAACATGCGGGGCATGAGATGAATAAGCACAGATTATAATATTTAAAAATAACTCGAGAAACAGACGCTTGTGTAGGTAGCTATTTGGTAAATTTAGGCTAGATCTATGCAACAAACAATATATCTGGTGAAGATAAACTAAAGCATTATGGTTAGGCATGAACAATTCTGGCATGTAACGTTATGCATTGATTAGCAGTAGGTAAATGGTAGCTACATCACGTGTTATAGCTGTGAAGTGCAAAACTAAACAGGCAGTATATGCAGACATGTAATCATGAAATACAATAAGTTCTGGGTTCCCTCGCTTATGCTATAAAAGCACCCCAACACCCCAGTAGCAGGCCGTCAGGCACCTGTACTCCAAGGTGGGATGTATGCAGTTTCAGTGTCCCCAGTGAGTCCAGAGCTGTTTCATTCAGTCGTTGCTGCCTTGGGTGCTGAAGGCTTGTGAGTCCCCCTGTGATGTGGAGCACTCTTCCGCCGCTTTCTTCTGGCTGTTTGGTGCCTCTTTTCTGTAGTCTGGCTGGTAAGTGTCGATGTGCTGTTGTGGAGGCAGTGCCTGCCAGATCTTCGGAACGGAGTTAGGGTGAGCACTCTGCACTAGTCGTCTGGGTCTAAGTAGATGGGTCTGTGCCTCTCTGGTCAGCAAGCAACCAATCCCGCCTTTTTGTCGAGGGTGGGCCTTGGTAGCGCTTGTCCGGCGGTTGCTGGGTTGTTTCATGCAGACGTTCAGTGCCTGCGCCTAATTCAGGAGGGTTACATCTCCTCGGAGGCCTGAAGTGCTCGTGTGAGCCAGCAGGGTCGCGGTGCCGCCATCTTAGATGTGGTCTGGGCTGCGTGTTGGGGACTGATGGGGCCTTGAGAGTTTCGGTCCCAGCCGGGGCCACAGGGCGCATAGGGTGCGGGCCGGGATCACCCCCACCGGCCCAGAGGGGGGGAGACAGGGCCTGGTCCGCCGAGGGAGTCTGGCTGGGTAGCATCAGGCAGGATAGTGGGCGGCGGCCGTCCGCCTCACTCACCGCCCGAGTAGGCCTCACCCAGAGGACGCGATGCATACCTCCCCGGGGGACTAAAACAGCAGCTGCAAGCCTCTCCCCGGGTCCAATGACTCCATAGGTGCCGGTCCAACGCGGTAGGTCGATAAGTGGATCCAATAGGTCCATATTTTGTGTTTATTAAGCGAGGTTTGCTGGAGCTGTTGTGCCGTGCGACCGGCCAGCTCGGCGGCCAGGCCCCGCCCCCCGCATTTTTATTTTTTAATTATTATTTTAATATTTTTTTTTTGTTTCATTACATTTTTTTATTATTAGTATTTTTTATTTTATTATTATTTTTTATTTTATTATTATTTTTATTTTATTATTTTTATTATTATTAATATATATAAATTTTTTCGTCCCCCGTCCCTGCTTGCTAGCTGGCCAGGGAGGGGGGCTCTCCTTCCCTGGTGGTCCAGTGGATGGGCACTGTGTAGGAGGGGGCTGTGGGGGCTGCAGAGAGATGTTACTTACCTTTCCTGCAGCTCCTGTCGGCTCTCTCCTCATCCGCCGGTCCGTTCAGCACCTCGGTCAGCTCCCAGTGTAAATCTCGCGAGAGCCGCGGCTCTCGCGAGATTTACACTGTGAGCTGACAGAAGAGCTGAACGGACCGGCGGAGGAGGAGAGAGCTGAAAGGAGCTGCAGGAAAGGTAAGTAACATCTCTCTGCAGCCCCCACAGCCCCAGTCTGTATTATGGCAATGCAAATTGCCATAATACAGACAATTGACTCGAGTATAAGCCGAGTTGGGGTTTTTCAGCACAAAAAATGTGCTGAAAAACACGGCTTATACTCGAGTATATACGGTAGTAACTTTAGAATGTGTAGAAGAGTCAGTGCTCTTACATACAATACAGCTTTTGCATTTGGAAAAACCTATAGCTCCATCTAAAAAAAGTATGTTGGGTATTTTTGATTTCTCTAGTATATATTAGTTAAAAAGGATCTAAAATTAGGTGCACCTCTAAAAACAATTTTAGGTTGTGTTGGTAAAACTTCTTTCAGGAGATCATCTTGTCTTAAAAGATCATCTTGTCTTAAAAGATGCCAGTGTTTTTTAATAGTTTTTTTTAATAAAACCGCTTTTGTTGTTATAGTTAAAAATTATAGGGAGGGTGGGAGCTTCTGAGATATTTTTATCCTTGTAGTTTAAAAGGCTTTCTCTAACAAAAATATCTTAGATAGATTAGATAGATTAGAAATGAAGTGGGTATTCAAATTACAAACTTTAACCCCCCAAGGCCTAAACGTAGATTTTGATTTATTTAATTTTTTTAATTGGTCTTTTTATTACGTTTATGTTTATTATTTTTGGCTGTCAGTTTGTGGCTAGCCTATTCATTGTTGTTACCTACGGCATTATAGTCTAGGACAGGCATAGGCAACCTTCGGCACTGCAGATGTTTTGGACTACACCTCCCATGATTCTTTGCCAGCATTATGGGTGTGAAAGCATTATGGGGGATGTAGTCCACAACATCTGGAGTGCCGAAGGTTGCTTATCCCTGGTCTAGGATACCCCCAACCTGACCGCATTTTTACAACTATGTGCAGCATAAATATGTATGCTTGTTTTATGTATTTTAGTTTTAGTTTGCACATGGAAGCCGACTACATATATGGCTTCCATTATTACTGTTACCCTATATAGCTTCTCATATACTTATATTAATATACTATGTGTCTCTCTTTATCATTGTAAATCACCCCTACTAATATATTTTCTTCTCAAAATGTTTTAAAATATTTTAAATTATCTTAAAATATTTCAATGATAATTTTATATATCTTATACCCAGTTTTTTTATATACAAATGCCCACAACTAATATGGCCCCCTCTATCTATGTTGTCATATTCAGCTTCTTCTATCTGTGTATATATGATGTGTTTAAATTTGTTACTGTATGATGTAATTATCTGTAGACTAATTAATTCACTCTTCCTGTCACCTTTTATAACAATTATGCTTTTTATAACTAATCTACAGATGAAAGGGCGTTCTAAACTACATTTCCCATACGCCGATCACGTGACCCGCGCACCATCCTCCTTATTGGCCGCGGGTCACGTGCTGCTCTTCGATCCCGCCCTCTATGTAGTGCATGCCGCCCACCAATAGGACGGCTGCACTACTTCACTTAGCATACGGCCAACCCTCCTGTTCCCTCCCTATCTACACACACTCATCAGACGCCGATCACGTGACTCGCGCACAACATTTCCCATAGTGCTGTGCGAGTCACGTGACGCGTCATTTTTATTAAAAAGTCCAAATTAGGGTTTGGAACCTCGTTTGTTAGTTTAATCTATCCCAAAAGATTGGGATATACAGTCTATAAAAGATACATACTTCTGTTTATTGTTTTAATTATAATTTTAAATTTGATTTTGTACATGGACAATGTATGATTTTGATTGGCCACCAATTAATGATGTCATTTTGGCGCCATTTTTTAAAGTACTAGTGTACCTATATATACTCTTTATGTGCCAGGTTATATGTTCTTCTATTTTGATAAAGCCCCAGTGGTGAAACGCGTTAATGGTTATTTATATTGTGTTATTTATAAAATAAATGATTTTTGGTTATATATCTGTACCACTATCATTTTTACACACTATTACTATTACTATTTTTATTTTTCCTGGCAATTTATACTACTTATCCTGAGGTGGGGATTATACCACCAACGCTATTTCTAAAGTGCAGTTTTTTCACTTATTTTAATTTTTAATTACTAAATTTGATTTTTTGGCGCAACCTTTCTTTTTCCTTACTGTTTATTTCTCATATAGAGGGTTACCCTCTATAAGGTCGCTGCCTGTCCACTATATTAATAGCGCTAACCTACTTTTTTTATTTTATTTATACTGACCAAAATTAGCATTCCAATTCGTTTTTGCATTTTTCACACACAAACAAATATTAATGCTAACTTTGGCCAGTGTTTGTGACCAAGTGGCTACTAAAAAAAGACTGCGCATACACCATTTGTAATACCATGGGTTGTCTACTTTTGCAGAGAGTATGCCATCATGGGGGTAATTTTCATTCCAGGGCTACCATACGGTCTCACAGGCAACGTAAACAATCTGGCAAATTTCAATGTGTATAAACTGAAAAATGTAATATGCTATATCTGACCCTGTAACTTTCCAAAACACCATAAAACATTGGGGGTACTGTTTTACTTTTGCGACATCACTGAACACAAATATGTGTACTCTATTGCAATAACAGCTAACAGTATTATGACAAAATTACGCATGTTTATATATTTTTTATTATTTATTTAATTTTATTTTTTAACGTATTTATATATTTATTTTTTATTATATATAAATATATATATATATAATGAAAATTATATATATATATTTAATCAATATCATTGTACGTGTATTTTGATATTAATATATATATATATAATTATGTATATATTAATATTAAAATACACGTAGACAGTGTATGTATATTTATGTGTATGTGTGTATATGTGTATCTATATACTTAGATCATATATATATAATAAATATATATATGATCTAAGTATATATAATCTTATTTTTACACTGTTTTAACATTTTATTTTTCAGACAGCAGGGGGAGTTCCTGTCATTACTGGCACTCCCCTTGCTGGCATTGACATGGACGGCTATGCCGTCCATGTGATCGCGGGGTCCTCGCAAGGACCTCGCGATCACATGGCCCTGGGGGGCCGAAGAGGACAGAGGGAGACTCCCTGGGCTCCCAGGTAAGTCCCCCATACCGCGATCGCCGGCGTGGGATTGCCGGCGACCGGGTAAGTACAAAAGGTCGCAGGACGTTCTATGCCATCCTGCGACGTTTAGAGCCACCAAAATAAGGACGGCAAAGAACGTCCTGCGGTCTTAAAGGGTTAAGTATTGAACGAAAATAGATTTGATTTTAAATGAAATATACAGTATCTCACAAAAGTGAGTACATCCCTCACATTTTTGTAAATATTTTATAACTTTTCATATGACAACGCTGAAGAAATTACTCTGCTACAATGTAAAGTAGTAAGTGTACAGCCTGTATAAAAGTGTAAATTTGCTGTCCCCTCAAAATAACTCAAGACACAGCCAAATAATGTCTAAACCGTTGGACATAAAAGTGAGTACACCCCTAAGTGGAAATGTCCAAATTGGGCCCAATTAGCCATTTTCCCTCCCTGGTGTCATGTGACTTGTTGGTGTTCCAAGTTGAGTTGAGCGGACACCTGGATGTTCGGGTTTGGACGAACCTTTAAAAAAAAGTCCGGGTTTGTGATCGAACTTAACCCCAAACCCGAACCCCATTGAAGTCAACGGGGACCCGAACTTTTGGCCACAAAAATGCCTCTAAAAACTAATGGAAAAGGCTAGAGGGCTGCAAAAGAAATTAAAATGGGGGTAAGAGTAGGACAAGTGCCCTGCAAACAAATGTGGATGGGGAAATCACTTAAAATAACATGAAAATTAAAAATACAGCGGAGTTATAAAATAGCACTAGATGGAATCTTCGAATTTAGCTTTGGAAGAACATAAATCAAAATCTAAAGCATGGCTGTCAAGAGGATCACAATAATTATCCATTTGAGATAGCCTCTGCTATTGTGTACATAGTTTATACTAAGTGACTGACCCATAGGTTGAGGAGGCGGTGACCGTGACCAGGCCCGGACTGGCCATCGGGCATACCGGGCAAATGCCCGGTGGTCTGCGATGGCCAAGGCCGGAAGGGGAGATCACAGGATCTCCCTTTCCAGCCCCTGCAGGGCCAGCGCTATCCGAGCGCCGGCCCTGCTGTGTGCCTTCATGGGCCAGTGACATGCAGCCACTGACCAGGGAGGGAGTTCTGATGCATGGAGAAATGCTCAATTCCTGATATATGGAGAAAAGGCCTTCACAAGTCTCTGCTATTGTGTACATAGTTTATACTAAGTGACTGACCCATAGGTTGAGGATGCGGTGGAGGAGGAAGCCAACCCTGTTTATTTATATAAATATATATATATATATATATATTTATTTTATTTTAATTGGGGTAGCCCCCAAAATATTTGAACATACAAAATAAGAAAACTGTTCCGAAGAGCGACCCACCCGTGTGTGCTGCATCTTAAACTCCACTATCGCCTGCTGCTGCTCGCACAGTCTCATGTGGCGGTGAGCGGGAAGGCGAAGTTACGCTGCAGCGCAGACAGGCGAGCAGTAGCAGGGTGAGAACGCCAAAAGCGCGCACAGACAGCCCATACTTTCTGCAGCAGCTCTGATATATCTGGGTATACACCGTGGCATCACAAGGGCCACCAAGAACTGGCTCAACTCCCATCAAGCCAAGTTCCCGGAGATCATCACCCAGCTCGTCATGCCAGAGCACTTTTTCAATGTGCTCCCCAACAAGAAGGCGACAACGCATTCGTATGTCAATCCATATCAACTTTCGATGCCATTGACTGCGCCTACCATGGTGACCACGGGTAACGGGGAATCAGGGTTCGATTCTGTACAGGGACCCTGACAAACGGCTACCACATGCAAGGAAGGCAGCAGGCACGCAAATGACCCACTCCCGACGCGGGAAGGTAGTGACGACAAATAACAATACAGGACTCTTTAGAGGCCCTGTAATTGTAATGAGTCCACTTGAAATCCTTTAACTCTGATCAATTGGAGGGAAGTCTGGTGCAGAGCCACTGACCCGTGCGTGCTGTAGCTGAAACTCCACTATCGCCTGCTGCTGCTCAAACAGTCTCTCCAGCATGTGCAAGATGGAGTTCCACCTTGTAGGCACGTCGCATATGAGGAAGTGAGCGGGAAGGCCAAAGTTACGCTGCAGCGCAGACAGGCGAGCAGCAGCAGGGTGAGAACGCCGAAAGCGAGCACAGCTGCTACAGTGAATGATCCACAACCTTGAACAGGATGTGATAGTCTGTTGATGGCTTCTGGTATCCAGTACTCTTTTTACTGAAGCTGCGGCCGCACAAATGCTGGTCCTCAACACCAGGGGGCATGCGGTTACCCTGCACCAGACGCTGCTAATCCATTCCACACTGTGACTCCTAACTTCTACATCAGGCATACTGGGTCCCAGCGCCTCTTCCTCCAAACTGCACACGTCACTCGCATGACCTTGATTCCATGTGGGGTCTAGGACCTCATTATCCTCCACATCATCTTCCACCCACTCCTCAACCCTGCCCTCCTTGCCGGTATGCACACTGCAGAAAGCCACAGCAGTTGGCACCTGTGTTTTTCCAGCATGTAAAGTCTGCAAAGGACATATGGAAATTGTTTTAGAATTGTATCCAGGCAACAGTTTTCCCTATAAACTGACCTCTCAGTTTGACTTGTGAGGGTATTGCCCCAGAATTACAATATTGTTTAAGTACCTCTTAGTTAATGATAACTGGTTTAAATATAGCAGCTTGTTATCTGGTAGTTTCTAGTGTAGAAAATATCAATCTGTTTTCTATCGCTTAGATCTGTGTAACAAGTGTTGTGGGTGTTAACAATATTACAAGTGATCGATGTAGTAAATTCGAATCAAAGTTACGCTTCGATTTGACTCTCAGAGCAGGCCCCAAAATGTACTATTTATCAGATTAGCAGCAAAACAATTAGAATGTTTATAAGTGCGCTGTAAGCACACTATTAGACGCTTTGATTTGACTCTCAGATATGAAGAGCAGGCCCCAAAATGTACTATTTAGCAGTTTCGCACCAAAACAATTAGAATGTTTACAACGCACTATTTGACACTTCTATTTGACTCTCAGATATGAAGTGCACCCGACTAAAATACTATTTTGAAGAATTCTTTCCTAAGCTGTACCTCTCCCTACACTAATAACTCATGTGCGTGCAGCGCTATGCGACTCCAGTTTATATATAGAGGCTGGGTCACATGCTGCACTGGCCAGTCACTGCCATGCCATTAGTAGGCATGGCTGTGATGGCCTCTAAGGGCACACGAGTCAAACGCTTGTTGATTGGCTGCCCTGCAGCCTTTCAGAACGCGCCATTAAATCGCCGAACACCGAACTCCAACCCGAACATACAGTGATATGTTTGTGTTCGGGTGCGGGGTCCAAAAAACTTAATGTTCGGTACGAACCCGAACTTTACAGTCCGGGTTCGCTCAACTCTAGTTACAAGGCCTCGGGTGTGTGTGTGAAACTGAGCTGCAGCACGGTGGGTAAGCCCATACAGCGGTTTCATAGGACAGGTTCCACTCAGAACAGGCCTCGCCATGGTCGACCAAAGAAGTTTAGTGCACGTGCTCCGCGTCATATCCAGAGGTTGTCTTTGGTAAATAGACATATGAGTGCTGCCAGCATTGCTGCAGAGGTTGAAGGGGTGGGGGGTCAGCCTCTCAGTGCTCAGACCATACGCCGTACACTGCATCAAATTAGTCTGCATTGTTGTTGTCCCAGAAGGAAGCCTCTTCTAAAGACGATTCACAAAAAAGCCTGCAAACAGTTTGCTGAAGACATGCAGACTAAGTACATTGATTACTGCAAACATGTCCTGTGGTCCGATTAGACCAAGATAGATTTATTTGGTTCAGGTGGTGTCAAGCATGTGTGGCGGCAACCTGGTGAGGAGTACATAGACAAGTATGTCTTGCCTACAGTCAAGCAAGGTGGTGGGAGTGTCATGGTCTTGGGCCTGCATGAGTGCTGCCGGCACTGGGGAGCTACAGTTTATTGAGGGAACCATGAATTCCAACATGTACTGTGACATACTGAAGCAGAGCATGATCCCCTCCCTTCGGAGACAGGGCTGAAGGGCAGTATTCCAACATAACGACCCCAAACACTCCACCAAGATGACCACTGCCTTGCTAAAGAAGCTGAAGGTAAAGGTGATGGGCTGACCAGGAATGTCTCCAGACCTAAACCCTATTGAGCATTTGTGGGGCATCCTCAAATGGAAGGTGGGAGAGCGCATGGTCTCTAACATCCACCAACTCCATGATGTCGTCATGGAGGAGTGGAAGAGGACTCCAGTGGCAACCTGTGAAGCTCTGGTGAACACCATTCCTATGAGGGTTTAGGCAGTGCTGGAAAATAATGGTTGCCACACAAAATATTGACAGTTAGGGTACAATTTGGACATTTCCACTTAGGGGTGTACTCACTTTTGTTTGCAACGGTTTAGACATTAATGGCTGTGGGTTGTTATTTTGAGGAGACAGCAAATTTACACTTTTATGCACTTATTACTTTACATTGTAGCAGAGTCATTTCTTCAGTGTTGTCACATGAAAAGAAATAAAATCTTTACAAAAATGTGAGGGGTGTACTCACTTTTGAGAGATAATGTATGTGTTGAAAATGCAATTGAATCGCTTTCCATACAACACTTTATTTTTTATTTTTAATATAAGCAAATATATTTTAAGCTATTAAAATAAAAAAGGGATTTTAAATTAAATTGACAGGGCCCCACCAAATGTGAATGGTTAGTGTGATTCTACTTAGAATGGCCTTGCCATTACTGACTCCAGTGTGGTTACTCCAATTTATAGATCAAATGTTTCTTTTATAAGCGATTATGTGGTCCTATCTCACAATAAATCAGACTGCCTCTATTACTACTTTGTTTTGGTTAGTGTTATTCAGCAACAACATTTTCCTGCCTTATCCAGAATGCTTTTCTAATACCTTTACATACTGTGTTATGAGGCATATAAGAATGTGTGCAAAACCATTAACCAAAATATTTTTCTTTGACTTTAACTCCACTGTTCTCGAAGCTGTGGTTTGTTTTTTTTCTGTGTGGTCGATTGTTGGTCTTTCAGGATTTCACACGTACTTGATCAGCTCCAATCAAACAACCAATGAAGATGTAAGGGTTTTATTTATTTTTGTAATTTGTTTGTTTGCATCTTAACTTAAGTACATGTGCAAATGACTTCTTGAATCACAAACATCATCAAAGACAGATGTGTTTTCAATAGGCATATGAAACTTTATTGAGAATGCATAACATCACACTTTAAAGTGAACGGTTGCCTATTAAGTATGTGTTTTAAAAAATAAATCAATACAAATTCACACCTATTTTTAGTATATGACAATATCCTTCAGTCATAAACCTAAATCTTCGGTCAGACTGTTTGAAAACACAGACCGTCTCAGCTGTCTTCCCTGTTTCACTCCCTGCATAGAAGCGTGAACGTTTGCCTCTTTTCAAACACTGTCCGACCCAAGGTTCATGAATATTGCTGAAGGGTAAACAAATAGAGCCTACATGGTGAGACAGAGTGGTGGTAGAAGGAGAAGAACATTTGGGATTATTCTAGCTTTAGTGACTGAATAAGTAAAATTGTATTAAAGACAGGAGGCAAATATTTGCTTTAACCTGCTTTACTGAACCTCCCAGCAGCAAAGAAATCGTTAAACATATAGAGAAAAAAATCAACCAATCAGGACACATATTAGAACATAACAGTCTGTCAGGCTCCTCCAAAATCCTCTTTCTGATGCAGCCGATCATAAGTGTAGTCAACCGTGTAAACTTGAGTAATCCATCAACCATGTAAACCAGAACGCAGCCGATACTAGAGACCAATAGAACGTAGTCTTCGTGGCTCATGCAGAGAAACTTCACACTAAAAGACAGAGAAAGATCGTGAAAGTATGGTCACTTGGACTGGGTGTCAGCAAGATATCTACATACACAGATCTTCCCCTGGATATTACGAGTATAAATTATTGCAACATCTAAAATAGTCAGAACCAGGCAGATTAATAAGCACCTAACCAGAGCAAACAGAAAAAACAGCCAGATTAATATAAAGTCTCACAAGAAACCTAGAAAACATTAAGAGTATATGTGACCTGAAAAAAATCTGGGGTGGGATACTAATAGGGTGGGAATATATTCACCTCCTGTCTTTAATAAAATTTATATTATTCAGTCACTAAAGCTAGAATAATCCTGAATTTTATGGCAAGACAGGAGGCTTCATATTTGCTGTTTTAAAGTGTGGAAACCAAAGCGAGAGAAGCATGGGACAATTTGTGACAATTGCCTTTGGAAAAGTTGCAGCTTTGTTCCAAAGGCTTTGAGGTGTGAATAAAGCTGGTTCACTGCTGCATCTTTCCTCTGAAGACTCGTGTTCAGTACATTCAGATGCTTTATGTCAACTAAAAACCCCAAATCAGCCAGCCAAAAAGGATTAGATGGTTCTTGCATCGGCTGTCTCTGTTTCCAAGAATTCTCAGATTTCCTCTCTGAGAGAGTAGAAACGCTGCAGTGCAGACCCATGACTTAGCCATCTTACATCGTTGTGATATAAAACATCTTCATATTCAGCCTGGATGTCTAGTAGAAACTGTTTAAACTGGCGGTGACACAGGGCTTTAGAGCGAATATAATTAATAGTCTTTAGCACCGGTTTCATAACATGATGATATTTGAGATGCTTAGCACAGAGAACTTGTTGATGAATGATACAATGGAGTTTAATAGCTTTGCCTCCTTCTTCGATCACCTTGTTACAGATTAGGGTTGATAATTCACTTCGTTCACCAGCCATGGCAGGTGCCCCATCAGTAATAATTCAGGTAACTTTCTTCCAAGGCATTTTTATGTCATCTATGGCAGAAATAACAGAAACAAATAAATCTTTTCTTTTATTTTGGTCCGTAAGGCTCTGGAGGTCAAGTAATTCTTCAGTCACATTAATTTCATCGTCCACCCCTCTCATAAAAATCAGCAACTGAGTTGTGTCAGATAGGTCTATGCTTTCATCACAGGCTATTGAAAAGAAGTAAAAATCCACTCTTTTGGACTTCAACTGTCTCTTAATATCTGATGAAATCGCTTCAATTCTCTGTGCTACAGTGTTACGAGCCAGGCAAATGTTGGCAAACTATTGGTTCTTTTCGGGACAGATATTCTCAGCCATTTTCATAACGCATTCTTTGATAAATTCACCCTCAACAAAAGATTTGCTATTTTTAGCAATTCACGTTGACACCTCATAGCTCGCCCTTGTGGCATTTTCATTTGACTCACCCGCTCTTGTGAAAAATCGCTGTTGCGACATTAAAACAACTTCAAGTTGCTTACACTTTTCACTGTGGTCGCGCTCTGTTAGCTTGTCGTATGTGCTATGTCTCGACTGGTAGTGTCTGTTGACATTTCCTTATAAACAGCCAGAGTCTCTTGGTGTAGCGGAACCCCTTTTTGGCTGTCCCATCTGTTACAGATGCCCCTGTTTGGCATTTGATCTGCATCAGCCACTTACCATGTTACCTGAGAACCTCTACCCTTTGTTTTAGTGCCATCATCCACTGTGCCTTGCACTTAAAGACAAAAACTGTTTCTGGCCCTTTGAATTGTGTGGTGCAAAGAATGGGTACTTCGGATACAGCCGAAGTAGTCGAAGTGGCCGCCATTAGACAATCGAACACGTGGCGGCGGCCATTTTAATGCAGTCGAACGCGGTCGACCTGTACCTTCCCCTACCCTTCGACACCGCGGCTGGAGATTAAGTCCCGTTCGAAGATTCGAACACCCGTTCGAATGGGACTTTGTCATCTTTTTCAGGGGAAATAGATTGCCACTCGACGAACGAACACCGCAGCAGTTTAACCCTGTTCTACTTCGACACTTCGACAGAAGTCGAAGTGCATTCGACTATTCGAACACCGCCTTCGGATGGGACTTTGTCAATTTTCAAGGCAGAAATAGACCGACCACACAGCCTGAATCTGTGGAACTGTTTTGGGCATGCAAACAGGCGTGCGGTCGGTCCAAAGAGACTTTTTCAATATCTCGGGAACCACTGAACCGATTTGTACACATTTTTAATATGTTTTTCCCCAAGTTGTGTGGTTCATAAAAATATAAGTTTTATTCCTGTGTGATACAAAATCATAAAGTTATAACATTGTATACAAATATATAAGTTTCAGCTTGGAGATAATTGAGGAGATACAGTAAGAAACTCAATTATCTCCCAAGCAGAGGGGAGGGAATATGTGGTATGTAACCGTTACATGATTGGTTAATGCCTAATTGCCTGTGGGCATCTCCCTTGCAGGGGAGCAATGTATAAAAGCAGAGTCCCTGTCATTAAACATCAGTTCTGCTCCTGATGCTGTGTGTCGTCCAGTCATTGGGATCTGTATGGGGATATTCGTGGATTACTTTATTTGCTGGAATTACTGCTTCATGGTGTTTTTACTGCTTGTTCCTGAGCTTCACTGGGATCTATAGTGGAGTTAACCTGTGGAATATCAGGCCTCTGCTACACTTGGCATATCAGACAAACAGTTATTCCGTGTTTCAGTGAAGAAATACTCCACTTTCCACCGTTCCTGGAAGCTGCAGCCCTCACTGTCCACTTTCCTTCTCTTATTTACAGTCGCCATTTTAGAAATTAGCCAGAAGGGGACGGGATCAAGTGAGCGCAGTGCCAGAGGTTTTGGTCGAGTGAGCGCAGTGCCAGAGGTTTTGGTCGAAGTGTGTTCGCCCAAGCCCTAGTGTCAGGCAAAATACGAAGTGTGTTCGCCCGAGCACTAATACACTGCCCAACAAGAATTCGGCAAAAATCTATTCTCTCTCTATTCTGTCTCATATCTCTTTATTCTATCTCAGATCTCTTTATTCTATCTCAGATCTCTTTATTCCGTCTCAGATCTCTTTATTCCGTCTCAGATCTCTTTATTCCGTCTCAGATCTCTTTATTCCGTCTCAGATCTCTTTAGTCTGTCTCAGATCTCTTTAGTCTGTCTCAGATCTCTTTAGTCTGTCTCAGATCTCTTTAGTCTGTCTCAGATCTCTTTATTCTGTCTCAGATCTCTTTATTTGTCTCAGATCTCTTGCCTCCTGCTCTGTTAATTGAACTTTAATCACACACTGGCTTTTGTACTTTAGCAGGATATTATTAGAGCAGGGGATGAATACTAAATTAATTGCACCTTGCAATTAGGAAAACTAAAAAAAATATATAAATACCAATTTCATGGGGCAGCATAAAAAGTGATTTAATGCCTAAAGGGGAGAGAATTGGGCAGTGAGATTGCAGGGATAGGATCCATGCACCAAATCATCTTCATTAAGTAAAGTTGTTTTGGTGCTTAGTGTCACTTTCATTTTTTGTGACATGTCAACTGTCCTCTTCTGAAGTGCAATATGTTTAGAGTTGTAAAAGGAATACAATTACAACCCCACGCACGTGCGCATCTAAAGGAGTATAATATAACCTAGAGCTCTTCCGTAGAATTTTTCTTTTTCCTAATGGTGTTTTTATCCATGTTATAGATCAAAGGATCATGGTCAAGTAAAAGAGGGAAGGAGAATTATAATCCATATAGCTATGGAAATATTTTCACTAATTGCTGTGCTGCTCTCTGTGGACCAATGAATCCAAGGTAAGGCTTCTGCACATCACCTTGTAACTCAAACGTTTACCACCAACAAACATACGTTCTATCACTAATAGAGATTCCTTTTGATTGATTTTCTAACTCCCCTATTTTATTCCTAATTTTTTTTTTTTTAAAAAGATCACACTCCCAAGAACAGCATTACGTTATATTCCTTTCATAGAACATAAGCGAAAGTCCCTACTTTTCTCCTCTAATTTTTAACACTTCATATTTCCCATACATTTACATGTACTTCCCTGATTAATTTACAGCAGGGAGCTTTGGATTTTGTTGTTCATCTATTTGATTCTATGTTGGAAAAAAAAAAAGCCGGTGAACTTATATATATATATATATATTTTTTCTCGTTTTTAAGCTTAATTGACAGGAGAGGATTTTTACAGGCTGATGTAGCCCTGTCAGTTGCACCGTCCAATGGACTGACAATGTATGGTTCAACTCAGTCTCAGAGCAATATGGTAAGAACACTTTACTCTCCTTATTTGATCTCCAATGACAGTACCAGGTGCATGTAGGAGGATATAATGTACGAAGTACAAATTGTTAAAGTGCAGTAAGTAAACATTTCTAATTTTATTTTCCTAATTAGATATTTTCCTGTTGCATAATGTCTTATTTTAGAAGGCATAGAATAGATAATTCAACTACAAAAACATAGCTCTTAGAAAAGATGCATAACTCAAATTGGCTCTCTTCAAAAGGTTTACAGTTGATAATTAGAGTACCCTATTCCACACACCAATACAACTATGTTTATATATTACATGCTCAGTTTTAAATAGTTTATTCAAAAAAGAAATAAAAACATTCAGGATTCTGCATCTTAACTTTCATGCGTTCAACTTTCCCCCTACTATAATGTTGCATTCTTGCTGGTTCCTGTATTTGTGTGAAGCTTATTTTCTGACTCCTTAAAGGGACACTATAGTCACCTGAACAACTTTAGCTTAATGAAGCAGTTTTGGTGTATAGAACATGCCCCTGCAGCCTCACTGCTCAATCCTCTGCCATTTAGGAGTTAAATCCCTTTTTTTATGAACCCTAGTCACACCTCCCTGCATGTGACTTGCACAGCCTTCTATAAACACTTCCTGTAAAGAGAGCCCTATTTAGGCTTTCATTATTGCAAGTTCTGTTTAATTAAGATTTTCTTATCCCCTGCTATGTTAAGAGCTTGCTAGACCCTGCAAGAGCCTCCTGTATGTGATTAAAGTTCAATTTAGAGATTGAGATACAATTATTTAAGGTAAATTACATCTGTTTGAAAGTGAAACCAGTTTTTTTTTTCATGCAGGCTCTGTCAATCATAGCCAAGGGGTGTGTGGCTAGGGCTGCATAAACAGAAACAAAGTGATTTAACTCCTAAATGACAGTGAATTGAGCAGTGAAATTGCAGGGGAATGATCTATACACTAAAACTGCTTTATTTAGCTAAAGTAATTTAGGTGACTAT